>NC_081411.1:790667245-790967245 GCF_030272615.1 Cryptomeria japonica
CTAATTGGTTTGTATTTAAGGTCGATGAAGTTGTTTGTAAAATTTGTTGGCAAGATTGGAAGAAATTTGTTGAGTGTGTAGTTGGCTAACCGGTGAATGGATCTGCACTTTGAGTAAAGGCAAATTGAAGCTTAAAAGGATCTGATCAAGCAAATGTAGTGCTATTCAAATAGATCAAGAAAACCTATTGTTTTCTAACAATTACAACAGAAGTAAAATCCCTTAACCAAGTAAGCTCTAACAAGCTTGGTTACTTATTAAATCCTCTAACAAGGTGGTCCATTAGCTTGGACTCTTAAATCCTCTAGCGAAGTTACTCTAACAGGGTATTGTGATTTTCATCAAGGCATATTTGTAAATCTCTTAATCGGGTGATTCCTAACTGGAATTAGTTCTTAACAGGACTTATTTTAAAGCTTTAACAAACTTGGCTCCTAACAGGGTGAACTTCATAAGAGTTCAGATAGCTATCCTTGTGATTCTCATCTCACCGTGGTTTTTACCTATTTGGGTTTTCCACATATAAACATTTGTATCAAGTGGTGAATGTTTTTGTGGTTATGATCTTATTTGTTGATTTGATTGACTTCTGATAAGGCATGATAACTAGAAGCATTGAGAGATGAATATGTTGAGATATGATTAAGCATTGTTGATGTTTACAAGATTAGAGTTGTTTACTGTTAAGTTGTCATAACAGTCAAACCGGTCGATGTCAAGTATTCTTATGAATATTAATCTTGAATGTGATATGTTTACTTTGTGTGATTGAATTTGAGTTTGGGAACTTTGTATCAGTTTTTCAGTATATTGATTCACCCCCCCCCCCTTAGTATTCTACCAGATACTTATTCTTTCATCATACCATCAATGTGAGATGAATTGTGATTGACTTGGAAAATGGGTTGTGGTGCGAGACATGAATAGGTGGAAGTTGGATAGCATTGAGGCATGCATGAGCTAGATGGGCATGATTGATAGGGTGATCCTTGAACTTCCATAACCATTTCTTCTAATCAACCCATGATGCTTGAATCTGGGTTTTGAATAGCCAGCCTTTGCTTTTGTGAGTGGATATAGACCATGAAAGGGTAACCAAAAATTTGAAAATGAAAGGGCTATGGAATAGATTGGACTTGATGAGAAAGAAAGGCATGAAAAGGACTTAGCAAATTTTGATTTAATTTGATTAAGATTGGGTAAAAATTGATTTGGATGGTCCTTGGATTAGAACAAAATGGATTGGATGATATCTTAGCCCTTGGATTAGGACATTGATAGGATGTGGGCCACAAAGTGAGATAACAACCAAGCTAGGTCAAACTCAGACCTTGGATTAAGATTTGAATAAGCCTTTTTTCTACTTAGAATAGACTTCGTTCCTAAGCAAAATAGAGCAAATGATTAGGGTTTTGATCAAACAAGATGATTAGGATCAACTAGGCAATATACTTGAGATAGATTATTTCTCAAGCACAAGGATAATTGTGGATTTTATTAATGATAAAAATGTCTAAGTCAAACTTTGCAAAGTAATAACTGTGGATTGGGAGGTTGATTTGATTGATTGGTTGATTGATTGATTGATTGATTGGGATTTTGGAGATTTGATTAGGTTAATGTGCTAAGTCATTAAGGATGGAATGAATTGATGATAGGTAGAAGAAGGGGAAGGTAACCCAAGATTGGATTGATGGTTGGCCAAAGATATTAGTTGGGGATTGATGATCGTTAGGATGGATGAAAACCGATTGGGGATTTGACTCAAGTGGAGACGCTAAAATAGACTGGAGATGTTGAAACTCGAGGATGTAGACATTGTTCCTCAATAGCGGAGATGCTAAAACAGAGGCAGAGACACCGATGTACAGACATAGATGTTGATTCTCATATTTTGGCAATTTTGGGATAAAATTTGGAAAATCTATTCAAATTTTTGGTCAATTTGAATGTTTTCAATTTTTGCCTACTCTTGGAAAGAGAAATCGAATAGTGACAAACACATTGGCCGAGGTAACACTTGCAATAAGCGTAAAATGTGGAGTAGGGCCTAGATTAGCCCAATATGATAAAATTTCTCTAGTTTGCACAATGAAGACATACAAAAAACATACAACTTAGGCTGGAAAGTGAAAACCACTCAATGGAACCCCTGCGACATAGAAATACCTCAAACAAGTAGACAAATAGAGAATATGGTAGCACTAGCTCCACTCCATGGCACACACTTCTTGGGCATACAAAATTCTCTTACCCCAAAGATCCGAAGATCTATTAATCAAGGGATTCTTGTCTCATCTTGAAAGAGTAAATGAGGGGTATCTACAAGGTACGATCTGCACACCCTGAACCATCAAATGTAGGGATTTGGGTTACTAAAACATGGTGTCTAGTAATTTTTTGACAGGTCCAATCTAACAATGAATTCATGAAGCAAGTAACTCAAGGCTCTAACTGAGCTTATCGGCGCAGAGAAGGCCTCCACTATGTCAAATTCACTCAACACTTGGGTCGTTTGACCAAGATTTTATATAGCAGATCGAAAGATACCACTCGAGATTGGGCCAGGAGAGTCAATATACTCAACATGTCCCAATTCAAGATACCCTTGTGGGGTGATGAAATCCCCAATCAAAGATACCCCTCAACTACTAAGAGAAAAGGACGGGTGTTGTTGATCACCTTTTCTCTTCACCCAAGGTCCACGAAGGCGAGGGGAGAGGATACTTGGTGCAACACTGGGTACACCCTTCACAATGTGCAAATACACCAAACATGAAATACACATGTTCATTTTAGTCCCACATGTAAGTGTTTTCTAATCTAAATGCAAAAAGCAGACTAAGCTAGTGGAAAAACAATAATCTTCGACAAACGTGTTGCAAAAACAACATTAGTAGTTTGCTAAGAGTCTAGGACAAATTAATAAACATGCTACAAACCCAAAATTTGATTAGTAACAAAATTTTGCTACTTCAGTGCAGACATCGAAGTATGGGCACAAATGCCAACATCTGTCCAGACATGAGTGTAAGCACAAATGCTAGCGTATGTGCAAATGTTGATTTAAGGCCTAAAATGTAGAAAACAAAAAATGCGAGAAAGAAAAATCCAAAATTTAAATTTGGAAAATGGGTGGGATTTTATACCTGCAGAGACGCCGAAAGGCCTCAGTGCAAACGTTAACATCTACCCAGATGCCAAAGTAGGTATCTTGCAAACACTGTTAGCTTGAAAATTTCAAATTTCAAATTTTTAAAACAAATCGGGAAAACAAACTGGCACAAATGTCATTCTGGAGTGCAGACATCGATGTCTGTGCAGATGTCAATGTCTGCGCAGATGTTGAAGTGTGTTTTCCCTTAAATATACTAATAACTAGCCTAAAAAATTGAATTTGACTGTAAAAATCTCGATTATAATGGAAAATAGAAACACTATATTATTTGTTTTTGTGATTTTTTAAACAGTTACATTGTGTTTTTTTTTTATTTTCATAATTTTTAGCTAATTATAAAAACTATACTTGTAGAACGTAGAGAAAAACATATAAAGTGGAGACATTGATTTATTAAACACAAACGCCGATTTGTAATCCTACACAAAACGATTGGCGGGAAAATTCGAATTTGAACAGAGACATTGGTTGAGCTCAACGCAGACACCAAAGTGCGAGAAAAATGCTTAAAAATAGCAAGAAAGATTAGCTAAAAGGGATGTGAATCCCACTGGGTGTGCCAAAATGAACCAAGGGAAAAAATTTCGGGATGCTAATGGTTATTTTTAATCCAAATAAGCATAAAAGAACTCACACATGCATTAAAAAAACCATTATACCTTCAAAACCTTCTCTTTCTCCTTGGATTGAGCCTTTGATGAAGTGAAGAATGCACCCCTTCCTCACTTGATTGGATTGGCTCTTTGGATGGGATGTAAATTTATCTCCATTACACAACAACAAGGGGATGCAATGGATAAATTTGTGATATTATTGAGATGTTGCTAAGTGTGGAATGAATTTGGCATTATGAGGGTGTTATGGAGAATTTCTAAAGCTCACTTGGACAGCATAAGATTACTTGATTGGTTGATGTGAAAATGAGAGGAGGAGACTCCAATTTATACATTAGAGCAGGTCCAAATGAAGGGCCAAGATTGATTTGAAATGAAGGGTGGAGATTGAAAGAAGGTGGGAGAGGATTGAGAGGACAAGGTGTGGGGATCAAAAGATTTGTCATAAAGGCATTTCTTATCTCTACATCCTATAAAGTACATGGGGAAGAGATCCCAAGTATATTGAGAAGTGAAAACAAATTAAAAATTCCAAGAATAAGGAATGTGTGGGAAGAATAAAGGAAAAATGAATTAAAAGTTCCTTGGGAAGAGAGGGTATGGGGATGTGCAAAGGATTTGAAATCCTTTGACATGACCAAAGTTGGTGCATATAAGGTTTGAAGGGTGAGAGGGGAAAGCCATTTATGACAAATGGTTGACTTAGGAGTGATTAGGTGGGTTAATGAGGGATTAGAGTAGGGAAGTTAGGAGGATGTGACATGAGGAGAGAGAATGAGTGGAGAAATATAAAATTGGGGAAAATGATAAGCATGATTAAAGAAGAATTAATTAGGCTAGATGATAGGATTAGAAAAGGTGATTTGTGTAAGGAAGTTAAGTAGCGAAACAACTTCCTATACTAACCTTGAGAGGACGGTAATGCAAAAATATTTACAGATCATCACAACAGTTACAGAAAAGAAAAATAGATATAGATATAATAACATTCAAACCATAACACAATGATTTATGTGGGGAAAGCCCTTTCAGAAGAAAAAAACACTCCAAAAGTCGCCCAATATATTATTCAGCAATCAAAACAGATTACAATATACTTGCAGAGCATTCAACAATCAAAAACAAATTACAATATACTTGTACAGCAAGATCTTCTTAGGAGTACCACTAATCAAAGATTCAAAGGTAACTCAATAGCCATAAGACTTTTACACACAACCTCTATCTCACGCACCTCATATATAGGAGATAGAATAAAAGAAACTGTCAAACAGTATTACAAAACCATGAGATAAAACCACCCAATAAGGTGTAGCCGACCATATCTCCCTTCTAGATGCCCTATGATGTATCCCTCATTTTCTACAGCTCATTTGTGTGTCCTATGTATTTTGTATTTCCTATTTCAGGAGTACAAACTTCTAGAGGCCATAACTTGATAACCGTGTGTCCGATTGATGAACTGTTTGAAGCACTGGAAAGATCGCGAAGTTCTCTATTGCCTCGTAAATGGATATGCCATTTACACCCACTTTTCAAGGCATTTCAGGGCCTCTAAAGTCCTCAAAATCAAATTTAAACCTTTCATTGGACCCCTCCAAAATGAAAAATTCAATATCTTTAAAACTAGTTGTGATCTTGCGACGTAACTTTACCAAAATGCTTATCTAGCTAGCCAGAAGCTTCGGGGAGAATTTTGCACCATTTCATGCTCAAATGAAAATTTACTATAAATAGTAACCTTATGTAAATGCAAGGTTGAGACACCATTTTCCCAACAATTTGTAGGAATCACATGGTTGACTTAGTTAATTGAAGTTCATTAACTAATAGAGCTTTAGAAGAAATAATGATTGAAAAGAATTTAGAAGAATGGGGACTAATTAATTTTGATAAATTAATTATAAGAGCTATAGTGATCAAATTAATTAAACTTTATTTAATTAATTTTAAGAAGAAAGGGACCAACACAATTAAATTAATTAATTATGTGGACAGACAAAAATTAATTAAATATTGATTAATTAATTTTAGATGTCTACACTTATATTCAGACATAGTATTAGATTTGGCCAATGAATAGGATCAACCATGATGGTTAAGTTGCTCTACTCTTTATGCTTTGCAATTCCTTGACAGGTGAACCAAAGTTACCATTATTTAGACATCTTTCAATATTCATAAATGGTGTATTAATAGATGAAACCTCACACATAATTTCAGAGGTTTGTTTAATTAAAATTTTATCAACTATCCCCTTGTTTTCTATTATACACTAGCATGAGGTGAAACAGAAAACTAAACTAAAACTAAATCCTACAATACAAATCTAATATAGATTGATTAATTAATTGTTTTGGAGTGAAATCTTATCAGTTCCTTCATCCAAGGCAACAGAGTCAATTTCAAAATTGATTTGTGTTCATCCAATGGCTATAATTCGATTTGCTTGTCACTTAGTTGTTTATGCCTTACATAAATGTGCAAATCAACTACAAAACCCTACTTACTAATCCTTATTGATTCCTCCAAGTCACAACAATCTATTCGATAGAATGTAATTCCTCATTAAGGAAACCCATCAAAAAAATTACACAAAAACATAGGAGTGCAATGACAAATCAATCATGTACTTAATATATTGATTCATATGAAAAAGAAGAATACAATTTGGAGATGGTCCAACAATTTCCTTTCATCAAAATCAACAAACAATTGAAACCATTATCAAAACATGAAATTATTGCTCATCCTCTGTTGTATTAAAATTTAACAAAATATGCTCTGCCCCAAAAACTCCAAAAAATTTCTACACGGTCCTAATTTCACTCTTATATAAAAATGAAGGAGCCCTTCAAACCATTCACATCCCTTGGCTACAAAACTGTCTAACTGCACCTCTTAACCAAAAATAAACAAATTGACTCTTGAGTACTAAATCAGCAATTTTGAAGAGTCAACATTAGTTTATATAATCAACAAACTTTTAAAATTACACAGAAGATAATTTTAAAAAACAACAATGAGAATATTCATAGTGATAGATGCATGTTGATGACGCTCGTTTCTCCTTCATGTCTCGATAGATGCCTATGATCTCTAGGTCGAGTAAGGTGGTATGACTGTCGAGCAATGCATTCAACTGCATCTATTCTTCAATTAGAACGGTCCAAGAACAAGTTTAATTGTGACAATTGGTCAATATACCCCTAATTGCAATGCATAGTGTCTGAAGCATTGAGATCCCTCATTCCAAACGTTAATGAAAACATCCTTTCCAACTAAATATTTTTGTTTCTGACAATTTTTTCTTCATCATTTATAAGATCTAGTTCTTGGGCTAACATCTATGCCAATTTATTCTTCCACTCCTTCTGCACTTTGAGATTGTCATCCTACTTAAAGAAAGATGGGGGAGGTGTACTTTGCATTTGGTCATACTCGCTTAGATCCTCAACAAGCTTCTTATGATACACTTCATGTGAGTATATCCATTTATATATTGATCTCAAAACATCTTCAACATTTTCCCCTTTCAATTCATCTTTCACAGATCATAGTCTTTCCCATAACCCATTATGCTCCTTCAAAGCATTATGCTTTGTAACATATATGGCCCAAAATTTGTTAGCCAATGCAATCATCTTTTCAAATTTCTTATTGATCAAGCTAAAAGCCATATTATATTTAATAGTTTTCAATTCTAGTTAATTGATTTACCTTTTCATGGGATTTATTTATCACCTTCCTCCAATGAGTTATCTCGGTAGTGACTTCAATCAACTCCTTCTCCTTATCTAAATACTCAATAGACCACTAAGAAGTGCTACGTGCAGAAGTGCTTAGCATAGATCCTATTTTATCTCTCAAACTTGCATTCTCTTGTCTTAATTGCTCATTTTCATTTTATACCTTCTATTTTCTCTAACCAACTTCTCTATATGAGCTTTGGTGAACTTGGTTGCATGAATTGTCAAGTTTAATACCTCAATAGGATCAATATCTTCAAGCCTATGGACCACACATTGTCCACATATTTTTCTTGGGTCTTCAATGGTTAGTGGTGTCCTTCCAAGTTGATATAGTGCCCAAAACTTTAGAAACATGTCATCAGGGTTGAACCTTGATCATATATAAACATTATTTGTTGCTTCAATGCTCATTTTTACATTCAAATTTTGATTTTCCCTTGAATTATCAAAAATCACAACAAAAGACATATCCCACCCTAGAAGAATCATTACACCATCTTCTCCTAGCAATTGTCTTCCCATTTCTGCAATCATAGTCTTCATTTTTTTCCCATGTCATTCCACAGTTGCTTGTTGATATCTAGAAGCATGTCTGATGTAATATTCTTCTGCTTTTCTCTTATTTGTTTACCCTTAAATCAACAATAAATGTTATGAATTTTGTTAGAACCAATAAAATCATCATAAGAAAAAAAAATTGTCTTGAAAGATGCCTCACATCATTAGATAACTGATCTAATGACTTTATTTCAATTACCTCCCTATCTTCAGGGTGGTTATAATTTTGAATCATAGGCCTTTTAGTATACTACACATCATCATCACCTTCTTCCTCCTCTGAGTCATTAACATCAACTAAAAAAATATTTTTAGGAGTGACTTGAGGGGAAATTTGGCTAATAGGAGGAATGACCTCCATCTCCACCTGTCGCACATCATGTTCTTGGGGGAATTCTCCTACTCCTCTGAAAACATGTGCACACCACAAGTCAATCCCAAATCATATGAAATCATTCTTTCAACCCTCGCCATAGGGTCCTTTTCTTTAATAAAGGCCCCTTTGTGTGCAGGATCACTCCTCATCTTCCATCCCTCTAGTACTATAATTCTATATTACATGATTATTCATCGAGCAACATGGCTTTCCTCTTGATTTCTAACCAAATAATCATGCATGAAACACTTGTAAAAGTAACTACCTAATCTATGTGTACTCCTTCCTTTTATTAATAAAGCCTATAGGGTCAAATCATTCTCTCGGCTTACCAAATGACATCTGATGATATTCAATCTTTTTGTTAATGAGGGGATATCCTTGAAAATAAGTATTCCTAAAATCCCCAAAATTTAGTGTAGCAGGCAAAAGGATTGCTTTTTGAAAGATATAAGACACATATGATCAAATGCAAACATCTATCTAATAATTTCTAAGTAGACAATCCTATCAGGAACTGTCCTGGGTAGAAAATAAGGGGATCCTTCAAAACCATAAACTCTAGTTTTAGTGCAATCTTTGAAATAATACCATTCTCCCCAATCATGGTCAATTCTCACCTTGTCTCCTTAACCCGAGGTCTCAAAAAAAATTTAATTATAGGTGACAAACTATAATCTCAAGGATGGCCAATCTCCATGTATACCTGTTTCACAAACAATTCTAAAATTCAAATAGTGTGATATCTCACATTTATCCACATTTGAACATTGCATAAATTTCCATGTTCGTCTTGATCCTTTCTCCTCAATGGACATTTCCATATCTCTTTCTCCTAACCCTCGTAAAAAATGAGATGCATCAACATTCAATAGTGTTTGAGAATAATAATATCATTACTTCCCTTGATGGAATCCAAACTTCCATTGATTTCTTCAACCAGAAATTGTGCATAATAATATGGTCTTGCATCATGACTTTGAATGTCAACAACCAATATCATTGTGATCACATCCATACCTATGTGGGCATCAAAACCCAATACTTGGCACAAATAATAATAAGTGTCTTCAAAATATTCACGAAACAATTTCACTGAGAAGGGTGGTTGTTCATTATAAAAAAATTCCCTTAATTTCCCATTGTCCCTGGGCATATGTTGGGGTAACTTCCACCTCTTATAGCCATTTTCTAATACCTTATAATCATTTCTAACAACTCCTAGATCAAGCCTCAAATCCATACTTGTGTCCAAGACAAACACCCTGTAGAAATGGTCCCTAGTTATTGGAACAAATTCAGACCCATCTATAGAATAAGTTACTCTTCTGCTAGGGTTGTAATTTTTGGCTAGGGCCCTCATCAACTCCACATTCACAAACACATTAGGGACTGTTAATTTTGCCGAATTCATTCTCAAGGGGTTAGAAATTGGCCTATCCCTATATATTTTCCTGTAGTGGTATCTGAAAATATCATATCTTTAGTGTGGGATCCAAGCATCCTTTTAACCCCTTTGTTGATCCTCTAATCTCTCTACATTGGGTTTATTTGTTGGGATTGTCTCAGCCTTGCAACAGAGTTGGGAAATTGATCAATTAGATCTTGATTTTCAGCCCTATATTCCTTCTTCTGCCTCTTAGGTTTGGGTGGAGTAGGGGTTTATAAAGAGCTATCCATCTTTGATTGGTTTTCTCATGTAAGGGTGAAAAATTACAGTTTTTGCCATTAAATGTAGTAAAATCACTAATTTTTTCTTAGCGGCCATTACATTGGGGGAAGATGGAATTTGATAGATCTAGTATTGGTAGATCAAGATTCTGAATAGATTCCAAGAGTTTTAGATATAATTCTTATTTCCCTTTAAATTGAATTGAATTAATTAAAGATGTTAAAATTAGGGTAAATGTGTGGGAATTAAAGAAATTATGCATAAACAATGAGCTACAGTCGTCAAATGGAGTTACAAACTTGGATCTGAGCAATATATGAATGTTTTGATTTGTTCCTAGAAGGTCGACCTAAATTGTCGGGACCGCGGTGGTGGTTGTCGTAGTCCTCTAAAATTTTCATCATCCAAAAGGGAACATGTTCATCTATGTGAATAATGTCAATCCTAAAAATTGCAGCTCTATACATGTTCCTGCACACAATAGAGAAGGTAAAAAGGTTGGGAAGTAGGGGTTTACCTTAGGTCAAACTCCAATTTTGGAATTAACCATGAAATAGAATTCAAATGTAAATGACGTAGTATAATGGAAATGTTTTCCTTTTGAGGGAAAGGCTGAAAATGTTTGAACCACTAATGTTATACCTTTTTATGAAGTTTTGTTTGTCTTCACAAGGAATTAGGGTTTCATGTAGGTAGTCTTCATACAACATAGAACATGAATTCCATCTCCAATGCTTGAATCTTGACTTTACTTTTGCTCCAATACTTGAAAGAAGATTGATCACTTGCTCACTTGAATTTTCTAGATGTAATTGAGGACTTGAATTTGTTCATTAGGTTTGAAATGAGAGGGGTAGACCTCCTTTTATACATGCTAGTTGAAAAATAAATTAGTTTTCTAACACAGGCCAACACAAGATCTAGGTTCCTGCTCAAATCTTTTTACCATATTGAGACCCCAAAATGGGCCCTATTTGGGAGGACCATGGCCTTGGGTATCCTGATCCTACGCATCAGGGTCCCAGGATCTTGGGGAGAAAATGCTAATCATGAAAATTTGAGCATGATACATTGTGTGAGTAGAATTGGGGCTTCAATCAGGCCTTAGGGGACGAATACCAAGGTGAGGGCCCAAGTGAGGATAAAACTATAAGGGAGTGCAAATTAGGATGCTACATCTCAAAACAATCAAATTTCATACAAATTCCTTCCTTTCAAAATTAATCACCACCAAAGAACAAATACCAAACCTCGAATAGTAATTCACCACATTATTTCAGTAAAGACTTCAACAAAACATAGGTGTAAGCCCAAATACTTACCTCAACAACACCTTGATCACTTTTGAAACTTCATGAAATCTAATTCTCCACTCTTAATTCTTTTACAATTTTCCCACTTTCATGGATGCATGTAAGTCTTTGAGCTACTCAAGATTGTAAGTAAATACATCATCTAATCCACTTCACACAATTGTTCATCAGCTCTTATTTGTGTGAGTGTTATCACTATCAAAAAAGTAGCTAGCCATTTTAAATTTCCATCATTGATCAAAAGGAATCAATGACTATCAGTGAATTTTGAATATTGTCATCAATATGACCATCTTCAGCTTAATAGTTTGTTCTGTCGTTGAGGGCCTAGGAGAGCACCCAACAATGATCTCTTCCCCTCAGTGCACATGTTATTGTTAAGTCATTTAGTTCCAAAATGACTCCCAGCAATAGCCTTCTATCAGGTCAAATTATTTCTTGGTTTATTCATCCTCGAGCCCATCGTTATTGGGTCACTAGGCATTGAAACAAAGCCCAACAATAGATACAAGCCTCCAATGATGCTACATTGACATCCACATGTACTCCATTAGGCAAGCCATGTCAAATCCCTTCCTTGGTCATTGGATGATTGAGATAAAAAACTTTCACCAATGATACATTGAATTTTTGCTAATACTAAGCGCGGACAGTTTGACAAAGACATCTAAAAGCCACGTCACTGCAATCAATCTTTCCTGAGTCATCCTACCATCATTGTTCTATATCTTTTATCATCTATTCATTAAGTGGCACGAAGCCCTCTCAAGGATACAAATCAACTCCACCAATGTGAGGCTCACCTTCTCTTTGATAACCAATGAATCATTGAGTCATTGAGTAGCAAAATGGCTCCCAAAGATAAACTTAATCTCCAAATGATCACAAGATCAATCGTTGAGTTATTGAAACTAAATAAATAACCCACTGATATGAAAGAAGACTCAATGACAAAACAAAAATGCACATGGAGACTTAAAAAGGGTCACAAGGTCATGGGCTTATGACCCAAGAAACAACAAGTCGAACCAACATCATCTAGGATATGGGAAACTTTAATAATCGATAATATGATAGAGTCATAATGTGAAGGGGTTGGTATAATTGACAACATTGAAACCCTTAGTGGTAATTTAAATAACTTGCAACTAGGTAACAAAGGTCAACAACAGAATAAAACCAAAGTGAAGCTTGACCAATTTAAGGGTTTAGGGTTTCAAACCAAGCTAAATAGACAAGTATGTTGACAAAACCAAGCTAAATAGACAAGTATGTTGACAAATTTGACAAGTCCCAACACATGCTATTGATGTTTGTTGGGTGAAAATTTTGTCAACTCAAGAGAGCTTACAAAATGTGGGTTTCACCACAGTACATGAGACAATATCTCTCAAAAGGAAAGATATGGTATTTCCTACTTATAAGGGAAGGCTCCCCCCTTGTACTACAACCTATATCTTGTCTGCTAATTTTACACTAACCCAAGGTACAATAACAACTTCTTTCTCTTCTTTCAGAACTAGTTACATCTAATTCTCTTTTAAGAACAATTTTTTCCTTAACTTATAGAGATTGAAAACTAGCAGTAATATTAAACTAATCTATCTGGGAAGTAAAGTGTCCATGAAAGAACAAAGTCTTTTGTTACTTCCCCTTTTCTAAAAATGACCTAGGGACGGGAATTACATACACCCAAGAACTCAAAGATTCTTATGTGCACTAAAACTCCTATCAACCACTGTAACCCAAGTATATTTTTTGCTTAAAGCCTTACAAATATATTAAAAGATATTCTACTCTAACCAGATAAACCGTAAAGCACAAAGACTCTACTTTTTATCTTTCAAATAAAAACTCTAGAGATAACTTGTAAAAACTCAAAGACTTAAAGAAAATTTCTCTCAACTAATTTCCAATTCCTGAATTTTCAAAGTGACTCACATATTACTTGTAAAGACTCAAAAACTCTTTTAAATTCAACACCAATAACAATATCCAACTTTAATCAGTCAAGACCATATGAGACCAATGACATAAGAATATTCATACCACATAAAATATTGTACTCAAAACAAAGTTTGAATGGAAAGCTTCTCTCTTTCTTGATTAAATTGCAAATTTACAAAATGAACACTAAGTCTCAGTTTGCTCTTCACTTTGGCAGAGTTTTGTTGCATAAACAAAGATGGAAAAAAGATCCTTATTACAATGAGAATCCTCATATATATAAAGGAGAAGTGTAGCATGAAACTAGGAAAGTTACAACTAATTTGTGACCAAGTCAAAGGTAGAGTCCTATTTGACTTAGGACAAGTGCATTCTTACATGCATACTAGTGCATACATAGAATGACACATGAGGTGTCAACTGGAATTACAAAATGTCACTACACTAGAGAGGCATAAAAATGATTGTATCCATAGATACATCTTTATTATGATTATCCTTCTTCAGAAAATCTTTGTATTGTTGTCAAGTAGCTTGTATTTCATAATCATCTAGTGTTTGCAATGTTTGATGTCACTGAGGATGAGAGGAAGAGCAGATAGGAGTCTTGTTCCTTGAACTTCATTGGTTTTTTCCTGGAGATGATTCTGACATTTGAATAGGATTGTAGCATTCGGAAAGCATCAACACTTGTAAGGATCAATTCATCAACCATCTTGATCATTTGTAATGGACAAGATCATGTATGTGTTGAGTTTGATTACATTAGGGTTTCCAAAACCCCCATCATGTCATGGTAGCACAAGTGTAAATTAGGCCTATGAACCCTATTTACATGTGTGTGCAATTGGTGTAATTTGGGTTCGTAGGCTTGATTTACACTTAAGGAAAAGTGTGGCTAAGGTGCAGTTTGGGTTCATAGACCCGAACTACACCTTGGGGAGAAACATGTGATTAGTGTGGGTCAGACCTATAGATCTGAACTATGCCTAAAAAGTGCATAAGATAAAACCAAATGTAAGTTGGACCTAAACGTCTGATCTACACCTAAGTTGAAGGATCAAAGTGTATGGCAGGTTTATAAACCCGCCATGCACTTGAAAAGGGAAGAACTCAAATCACGGTGTAAGGTAGGTTTGTAAACCCACCATACACTATGGCAACAAAAGATGGTGTAAGGCAGGTTCACAAACTCGCCATACACTTAGGACATAGCACATAAGGTTGGTGAGGTGCAGAGCGGCGTTGTAGACCCACCATGCACCAATTAAGGTTTTTGATGTATGGCGGGCTTATGGCCTCGCCACGCACCATCCACACAAGGTTGGAAAGAGAGATATAGTGTTGTTCGGGTTCGTAGACCCAAACAACACCAATAACATGGTGTAGTTTGATTATACCAACCCAAACAACACCAAAAGGTGTTGAGAAAATGCAAGGAGGTGCAACTCGGGTTTACAAACCCAATTTGCAGTAGGAAGACTAAATGGTGTAATTCGAGTTTGTAAACCCAAATTGCACCTGAACACTTAGAATTTACAAGATGCACAAAACACCCAAAAAAAATCAAATGAAGGTTCTGAGGTGGAAAATCATGCATGGTAAGTGACACAAATTACCTCAAAAAGTGTGTATAGAGCATATAAGCTACAAATTGGACAAAATTTGTAGGGTTGCCCCAATTTTCCAAATTGAGGATAACAATGTTTAAATATATTTTAAAATGTATAAATGGCATGATCTGATTTACTATGCTTTGAAATATTGGCATGATGTTGAATTACATGAAAATGTGTTTCATTCAGCCATTTTAATGCAACTAATTAATATAATGTTGTATTCTAACCTCATTAGGGATTGTATGCATTCCAATCTAACATATGTATGTATGTATGCATAGTTATCCTTATTGTTTTGGGTGGTTGCAATTTTTTGGTATTAACTCCACTTGGCTCCACAGGTCTGAGCATACCCTTCCTGACAATGGTTATATTAGAGATAGTACATTGGCCAAAATTATCACTAAGCCTTAGCCATCATAATTAAATAAAGTGTAATTCCCCATGTAAATACCAATAAATACCTGGATACCATGTTGGTAATGTGTGTATTACCTTAAGTCTCTATTGTGGTAGACCAGTAAAGAGTTTTTGCTTGATTTGGCTTAATTATAAATTATCATCAATTTTAATATGGAAATTATTTTTAATGATTTTGATTGCAATTTAAATGTTTTAAATCTAATTATGTCTTATGATTATTCATTTTGATTGGCATTTTCCCAATTCGACATATGGGTGACTTTTGGGATTAAATTTGGGTTTCTAGAGAATTTAAATTTAATTTTTAATTTATTTAATGATATAATTTTTAATTATTTAATGGTTATTTGATGTTTTGGGAATATTTTTATGGGGCTTATTTATGATTCTTTTATTATGAATTTCATTGGGGAAGGTTTATAAATATGGGAATTGAAGTTTTATATAATTTTTTATTCATTTAATTATTTTATTGGCTAAAATCCAAATTGGTTTTATATGGGACAAGTGCTAATTTTTATACTTAGCCACTTTATTGCAATTTTGGGGGAAGTTGAAAAACCCCTACGGACTGATTTTGAATTGGTGAGTTTGGGAGATTTACTGGGTAGAGGCTGAGCTCTACAAGATGTCCATTTTTAACAACCTCTCTCGGTATGTGTGGATTTCTCTTTGAATTTGAAGTTTTCTCGAGTTTGGAGGTAAGGATCTTCATTTCTTATGTGTTTCTCAATTTGAAGGTTTCAATATTGTTTCAAATGATTTGTGGAATTGTTTAAAACATTTTCATGATTTAAATTTGTGCATTTGAATGTTTATATTGGTTGTATGTTTTAAATTTGGAAAATATGGGTTTATATGGGGATATGTTGTCAAAATTTTATTGGATTGTTCAAATGGAAACTTGAGTTCACTTTTGTGATGTTGGGTTGATGAGGACCAATCGGTTTTCTCAAACTTCTGATCCATGCTCTTTGAATTTTTGATTTCTTGGAGGTCTGTCAATGGAGGATGGCCTCTTGGACTAGTTTTTGGTTCAAAATGAGATTTATTGAAAAGTTGAATTTTGTGCTTTTGATGTGATATTATTATGTGGAATGATGGATATTGTATATGAAATTATAATTTGGGATCAAATTTGGATCTTTTTCATGTTGCTTTGGTCAATTGATCAATTATGCACATTATGTGAACAGTGCTACTTTATGTGAAATTTTACATTGTGAGTTGGCTCTTTCAGTGAAAATTGTGAATTGGATAGTGAGATCATTAGATTTTGAAATTGATTTTTGGATTTGTTGAGCCTCGGGTAGGCATTAGGGACAATGATGGGTGTGGTGTCCTACTGGGGTCAAGACACAAAGCGATCGTCAAGATAACCCATTCAGACATTTTTTAATCAAGTGAAAACTAATGACACATTGACAAAATGAACCAAGATAATTGTGGATGCCCCTCTCATGCCTTGACTTCTTGTATAGGCTAAGGATGAGTTGGAAAGGACTAGTTGTTGATGAAGTGTTGATCTGGCATGATTGAGTCTTCTTGTTTATATGAGAGGAATACTTGATTTCGTGTGAGCCATCTCTTTAAGTTACGCAATGACACTCCCAACTCTTGCTCTCTAACATCTATCCCTATATATTTGATAGCACTTGGAAGATGATTTGCCCTATTGGATTTTTTTATTGATGATCTTTTGATTGCCATGTGAACTGGCCATGATGTTATAAGTCACCTTCTACTTAGAAGATGAGAGATATTCTTACTTTGATGCTCATGTGTTGCATACTTGTATTGGTGTTTTTATTATTCTCTTGTTCATTGGGTTGCGATTGAGATGTAATGTATTTCTCCTAGTTGGGATTGTTTCTCTTGATAATGTGGATGTGACTACTTTATATGTGGCATGTGTTAAGCCTGTATCCTTTTGTATTCTTGCTTGAGTGTTTGGTCCTTGTGTCTATCTCCATGAGCACGGTGAGGTGGACCTTCAGGTTCCACATGGTTGGCTGGCATTACCAACCACCAGTAGGGATCAAAGGAAATGGCTTCAAGGATGGAATTGAGTTCATCCTTCTCTCCTCCCATCTTATTCTTTCATGTACTTCCTCAATTGATCTAAATATATGTATACATGGATGTTTAAATCCAAGCTATGTAGTGATTTATATGTGTATTGGACACTCCTCATGGAGGATGATGTAATCATGTGGATATGTAATAGATTAGATTTGTTTATGTGTGTCAGTGTTGGTATCGGACATGAGATTGTATGCTTTCATTCTTTATGTTTTAAGTAGTATCATGAATTTATGTTAGAAATTTCTCAATTGGAAATTAAAATAAACTTGTTGTCTTTTAAATAGTCTTAGAGGATGTTGTTATTCCCTCAGGATGTTTTCATACCTCTTTTTTGTGACTTGAGTTGTTGAGTGGATTTGAGTCAATCTAAGTCCATTTAAGATTATTTGAATTGCATATTGAATAGTTTTGTATGGGGTTCGAGCATTGTGAGTCAGGGTTCCAGTGTGCTTAGTGTGTTTGAGCCTTTGGAATTTGGGGGTTGGATTAGATATGTTTAAAGTCCACCTAGTCTTTGTAATTTCTTGTTGGTATCACCTAGAAATTATAGGTGTTTTTGGTCACTTCATCTCCACACCTTTTTGTATATTTCTTTGACCTCAAGTATCATCTATGTATTCAGACCTCACCGGTGTGTTTGGAGTGTCTATGAGACCAAATAGTCCAATTGGAAATCTCATTTGTCTGGACAAATACGCATCTCAGAGAATGGAAACATGGGTTACCAGTCCCAAAGGGTACTAGTGTGAAAATTGAATGAATGTGTGAGTGGAGGACTCAAGAGTGTCACGTTGGTGTCCGTCAAGCACGCTAGTGTCCTATAGGATGTCAAGATCTCTAGTTGGCACTCATGTCTATTGGTTAAGTGTTGCAGGGTCTTCAGAGATCTAGAGGATCAGCTTAACCTCATTTAAGATGCTTGTTGGCATTTGTAGTGTCAGAGGAACCTCTGAGGTGTCATATGGTGTTTAGAGTGATTCAAGTGGAGTGAATCAAGTGGTTTCAATATCATTTGTGTTCAAATCGGAGCTTGTTGAATCCCATTTGTGATGCTCGAGACCTAGGAGATGGTCCTATTTACCGAGTTGACTCTTGTGTTCTAGGAAAGGCTTGCATAAATCTATTCACCTTTCTAACCATGCTTTATGTGTTTGAAGAAATATCCCTTTGCTCGGTTAGTGTTTAGTGTGTTAGTCTTATGCATGTGCTTTGTCACTTGTTGACAAGTTGTTGTAAGTTTGAAGTTTGGTCTATCAGTCTTCTATGAGATGCATATAGTAATCTTAAATGTTTCAAAAAATATATATTTCATGCCTTATTAT
This sequence comes from Cryptomeria japonica, assembly GCF_030272615.1. Taxonomy (NCBI): domain Eukaryota; kingdom Viridiplantae; phylum Streptophyta; class Pinopsida; order Cupressales; family Cupressaceae; genus Cryptomeria; species Cryptomeria japonica. The sequence goes on from NC_081411.1 coordinate 790,686,105, forward strand.
ACCTATTTAGCTAATATCTATGATAGTTCTTGTAAGGAAGTTAAGTAGCGGAACAACTTTCTACACTAACATTGAGAAGAGGGTAATGCAAAACTTTTAAAAATCGTTACAACAGATATAGAAACTTAACTGAAATAAACATAATAACATGCATACCACAACATAGTGATTTACGTTGGGAAAACCCTTTCGGGAGAAAAACCCCACACTCCAAAAGCAGCTCAATATATTATTCGACAATTAATAATAGATTACAATATACTTGCAGAGAAAGCTCTTCACAAGAGTACCACTAATCAGAGATTTAGAGGTAACTCAATAACCATAAGACTCTTATACACAACCTCTATCTCATGCACCTCATATATAGGAGATACAATATATGAAACCGTCAAACGGTATTACAAAACCATGGGCTAAAACCACCCAAAAAGGTAGAGCCAAACTTATCTCCATTCTAGATTCCTTATGACGTGTCAAAACAACATCAACACATGTTCCTCCCTTTTACAGCTTATTTATGTGTCAAATTCAATTTATATTTTCTATTTCAAGATTCCAAACATTCAGACACCATAACTTTTGAACTGTGTATCTATTTGACGAACCATTTGATGTGCCGAAAAACTCACAAAGTGTTATATCACCTTGTAACCCACTATACTAGTTATACCCACTTTTCAAGGCATTTTGGAGGTTCAAAAGTCCTCAAAATTAAATTTAAACCTTTCATTGCACCTTCCAAAAAGGAAAACTTTCATATCTTCAAAACTAGCTATGATCTTGTGATGAAAATCCATCAACATGCTTATCTAGCCAATTAAAAGTTTTCGGGAGAATTTTGCACCATTTCATGCTTAAACAAAAACTTACTATAAATAGTAACCTCATGTAAATGCAAAGTTGAGACACCATTTTCCCAGCATTCTCCCACTTGTTGAACACCTTGCAAGAGAAAAGGGAGTATCAACACAATAAATTAATTGCTAGGGTCCTTGAGGCCCATAGTCTCTAAACAACATTTGAACTTCTCTATTCTCACAGGCTTAGTTAAAGAATCTACAACATTCATCAAAGTCTCTACCTTAACCAGCTTCATGTTGCCCTCTTCGACCATATCTCTAACAAAATGATACTGAACATCAATCTTGTTGGTCTAGGCATGAAATGTTGGGTTCTTAGCTAAGTAGATCGCACTCTAACTGTCACAATAAACTATCATTGCACCTTGTTTTATTCTAATATCTGAACATAGACTCTTAAGACAAATGTCTTTTTTACAAGCATGAGTAGCTGCTATATACTCTGCTTCTGTAGTGGACAAAGAAACCATAGCTTGTCATTTACTCATCCAACTAATTGTACCACCAAATAAAGTAAACACATAATAACTAGTGGATCTTCTTCTATCAATATCACCTACCCATTATGAATCCACATAACCATGAATATCAAGGGAAATCACGTCTCCAACCAAATTACCATGATAACACAAAGAGTACTCTGAGGTACCCTTCAAATATCTGAAGACTCTTTTGATTGTATTCTAATGCAAAGAAAGGGTTGGAATAATGTCAAACACTCAATCAACAACTTGGAAGGACATTTGGGCATCACAATATACACTTTCTTCACAAACCTTTCACTAGGCCTTGTAGCCCTCCTAATAGGATTGATCCTTCATAACTTTCGATGCAGACTTGATAACCAAAATGTGAAAATAGATTTGGATACCCATTTTTCCATTTAAAAACATATCTATATTCCAGGTATGATTTCTTTGGAAGCCAAGGACTTAAAAATGGATTGTCCTAGTCTCTAAGTCCAATTGCTCGAATAAACTTGATAGCAATAAATTGGGTTTTTAGGTCATAATTTCCAATGCAAACATGGTATTAAGAATGTAAATATAGTTTCAAACACTCATTTGGACCCTATACAACATATATTAGAACCAAGTTAATTTACTTTGTACAAAAACCTTCCAAAATTGATTTGTTTGCTCATTATTACCCTAACTAGGGTTTCAGGCAACCTACAAAGAAATTACAATATCTTTTGATCTACCTAACAAAAATGAATGAAAATTTCTCCAAATGAAAGTATATTAAATTATTGTTAAATCCCAATTAGTTTAATATCAACAACAAGTCATGCATACCTGTATCAACCATTAGAGAAGCAAATTTGCAAGAAAAAAAAAAAACTCAGAAAAATGGACTTGTAGTCGCCAAAATGGCCATAACTTTCACAAACTCAATGAAAATGGATGAAATAAAAATAATTAGAAATTAGACTCAATTATATTTCATTTCAAATTGGTCTCACACCATGAAACAACCATACAAGTTCATACCAATCTTTAGAACAGAGAAAAATGTGTTCACATTTTTGTAGAATTATTGATGTTTTATTACAACCACTCCTCCAAATCAACAACCAACCTCTCCTCTCTTGTCCTCAACATTAAAAAGCCTTTTTAAATGAATTTACAACAAATAAAAACCAATTTTCAACTTCCAACCATTCATCTTCCACTTTGGCAACAAAAATAGAAGTTGCTTTGTGTAATTGTGACAACATTTACACTTTTTTGTATTTTTTGACAATTTGACAACACCTCCTCCTAAGACCTCATCTAGACTCTTACAAACATGAAAATGGCCCAAAGGACATTATTATATGAGGGAAACAGAAGACCAAAACACAATGATTATTTTTTGCCTCTTAGAGGCATGAACTCATGGGTGCCCCTACACCATACTCCTAGAGAAGAAAAGAACTCAAGCTCCTCTTGAGTTAGGGTCGGCAACATGAGAGCCATTGTTGAAATATTTTGCCTGATGCCTTTAACTCTCTACATATTATCTTCTTTGAAATAGTCCCATGTTGGTTTCATCTTCATTGTAGGTTTCTTGAACAATTGGCAAAGGCAGTTGAACTTGTCAAAACAAGCATGTCCCCCATCTGCATCTCTAAATCCTTCTTTCAACAATGCTCTTGCAACTAAAACATAAACTCTTTATTGTGTATATGAAGTAGTAAACTCTAATTATTGGATTTATTGAATGTGAAGGGACTGAAATTCACTTATAACTACTACTAACCCTCGACAAAATTTATGACAGGTATATAGACTATGTTGCAACTCATCTTCCAGAGATTCTTGTTCAACCTTGTGTAATGACAACTGAAATGGATCGGTCTTCCCATCTACAATCATCTCTATTGTCCTAATAGTAGACATAAAGCTCCTTGAATCCTCAAACTCAACTAGCATATGTTCAAGATGATGAACTAGATGGAAAACTCTATCCTTACATTCAAATAACTAAAAAAATTGAACCCTACACTATGTTTACCAACAACTCCCCTTGATCAACTTGCCTACTAGAATCAAATTCACTTCCTTCAAACAAATTTGTACTACCTACATCTTCCTCATTCACAGATGGCCTTTTCTCTTCCTTCATCAATGAAGATTATTCAATGTTTGGTTATGTTTTCGTCTCTTACATCCTTCTCTTCTGAATGATCTCCTCCATAGGCCACTTTATCTTCTTTCTTATTGGTAAATGTCAACCACTTTCTTGGTTTGCTTTCTCAAGAAGTTGTTGCATCTCAAGTTCCATTATTTTTTCCATTTCTTCCAAGGTTTGGCTCAACTTTATTATCTCATGTCGAATACTTACTTGTTCAGCCTTTTCATCTTTCTTCTTCATCTCACTTTTCTCTTTTCTTTTCTCTTGTTTCTTGCTTGATACCTCCTCACTCTGCAAGTATCCACTAACTAATCTTCTCAACATTTCTATTATTCTTCTACAATAAATTTTCTTCCACCTGGCTTCTTATCTTTTTGATACCTTAGCTTAGGCCCCTTTATTTTCCCTTGGCCTAGTCTTTTGGTATCTAGGTTCTTCCTTCAACCTACAAAAAGACAATACACAAACTCCCAAAACTTACTTGCCCAGAACTTTGGGCTCTAATACCAATTTGATGTAGAGAATGGGTTTGAAAGTTTTAAAACATTCAATCAACAACTTGGAAGGACATTTGGGCATCACACTACACACTTTCTTCACAAACCTTTCATTAGGCCTTGTAGCCCTAATAGAAAGATTGATCCTTCATAACTTTTCATGCAGACTTGATAACAAAAATGTAAAAAATAGATTAGGATACCCATTTTCCCATTTACAAACATATCTATATTCCAAGTATGGTTTTTTTGGAAGGCAAGGACTTAAAAATGGATTTTCCTAGTCTTTAGGCCTAATTGCTTGAACAAACTTGGTAGTAGCAAATTAGGTTTTTCGGCCATAATTTCCATTGTAGACATGGTATCAAGAATGTAAACATATTTTAAGACACCCATTTGGACCTTATACAATATATCTCAGAACCAAGGCAGGCTACTTTGTACAAAATCCTTCAAAATTTGATTTGTTTGCTCATTATTACCCTAACTAGGGTTTCAGGCAACCTACAAAGAAATTATAATATATTTTAATCTACCCAACAAAAATGAATGAAATTTTCTCCAAATGAAATTAGATTCAATTTTTTTTCATCCCCAATCAATTTAAAATCAAAAACAAGTCGTATAGACCCGTATCAACCATTAGAGCAGCAAATTTGTAGGGAAAAAACAAACTTAGAAAAATGGACCTACAGTCACCAAAATGGCCATAACTTTCACAAAAATCAATGAAAAATGGATGAAATAAAAATCATTAGGAATTAAACTCAATTATTTTTCATTTCCAATTGGTCTCACACCATGAAACAACCGTACAAGTCCATACCAATCTTCAAAATAGAGAAAAATGTGTTTAGATTTTTTATAGAAATTGATGTTTTATTATAACCACTCCTCAAAATCAACAACCAACCTCTCCTATTTTTTCATCGACCTTACAAAGCCTTTTTAAAGTCATTTCTAATAGCTACAAACGATTTTTTAACTTCCAACCATTCATCTTCCACTTTGGCAACAAAAACAAAAGTTGCTTTATGCAACTATAACAACATTTACACTTTTTTATATTTTTTGACAATCTGACACCTCCTCCTCCTAAAACCTCATCTAGACTCTTAAAAACATTAAAATGGCCCAAAAGGACCTTATTACATGATGAAAACACAAAACCAAAATAAAGTGATTATTTTTTGCCTCTTAGAGTCGTGAACTCATGGGTGCCCCTACACCGCATCCCAATGAACTCATCCTAATGAGCTCTACCAAGATTAGACATATATCTAGAAATAATTCCCACTGCTTGGGAAATGTATGGTCTAGTACAGACCATAGCGTACATCACACTTCCAACTACACTTTGGTAAGGCACTTTGCTCATGGATTACATCTCTGATGGAGATGTAGGACAATCTGAAACGAATAATTTTGTTCCAACTGTAAAGGGAACACACAATGGTCTACAATCCTGCATGTTGAGCCTCCATAAAACTAAATTCATATATTTACTCTAGCCTAGCCATAGCTTTTTGTTTACTCTACCTCTTCTAATTTCCATCCCAAGAATGTGTTTCGTTGCACCAAGATCTTTCATTTCAAATTTAGTTGCAAGCTGAGACTTCAGTTCTGAAATCATACCTTTCCCTTTACCAATGAATAACATATCATCAACATATAATGCAATTTACAAGAAATAATCACCATCAGATTTATAATGAACACATTGATCTGATTTAGAATGTTCAAATCCTAAACTCAACACATATGTACCAAATTTATGGTACCACATCCTAGGACTCTGTTTGAGGCCATACAAGGATTTCTTCAATTTATAGACCAAATTACTTTTACCTTTTACCACATAGTGCTCTGGTTGTGTCATATAAATATCCTCCTCTAAATAACCATGAAGGAAAGAAGTTTTCGCATCCATTTAATCAACCTCTAAATCATAAGTAGGAGCAATAGAAAGCAAAAATCTAATGGATGTCATTTTTGCAACAGGTGAAAATATCTCACCATAATCAACACCCTCAACCTTAAAGTAGCCTTTTGCAACCAACCTTGCTTTATACTTTTCAATTCTTCCATCTGAACCAATATTTTTCTTGAACACCCATTTACAACCAACAGGTTTCCGTCTTTTAGGAAATGGTACAAGATCCCATGTATCATTCTTCTTGGCAACAATGCAGCAAACTGAGAGGGGGGGTGAATCAGTTTGCACAAAAACTCTACACAACTCAAACTTAAATTCAAATCTGATAATTAACATTTAAACCACATATTAACACCACATCAATATCACACATAACACCAAGAATTTCGATGTGGAAAAAAAAATGGTTAAGGGAAAAACCACAATGGGAACCTACCCACAATGAGATAACACCCTATTAGGAGTAAGTGAAATATTACAATGGGGAATGCACATGCATTCAAGCTCACTTCCTAGAGCTTACTTCTCAAATACAATAAGGGCTATGACCCTGGGGAAGACTCGTTGTCTTACAAAGATTCAGACAACAATCTGGATTACATGAACTGAGAAAATAGCATCTCCTAATGCATGATTATAGTTCTGGTTAAGCACATATACTCAAACTTTGCTCGTACACTTATGAAAACTCTTTCACACCTCTTCACTATTATCTTTTACTATTAAGTGATCAATACAATATTCACACATGCAGATGCCTCTCACAAATCAAAATTACATGAATATGTACAAATCATCAACCTATATTTCAAGGTCATCTAAACCCTCAATACAAATTATAAGATAATAACCTCACACGCTACAACAACATATGTAGACCAAAACAATGTCAGCTAAGACATTGTCTGGACCCAAATCAACACTGCAATTATGAAACACCTCCAAGAATTATGCCTCGAACATTCGCAACATGCTACAACTCCATAAATGTTGCATAACACGAAGAACACCCTCCGAGTAAAAAAAAATGATCAATAACGCGCACAACAATCAATGCGGACCAACAACATGGATAGAACACGATCTAGGAACATTCATAAGCAACGTGAATTTCACCACAACAATCATAATAACTCGGATTACTAGAGTCATCATCATCATCATCTCTTTACCGAAGCTCAAGAACACCAACATAATTGACTGTCAACCTAAAATATTTGCTTGTGAATTTCCAAATCATGAACCACCAAAATTAAGGACACACCTGAACGTCCCAAATAATTTGCCAAATCCGCAAACCAAGATATTGCAATTTTGGAGCAATACAAAGCACAAACCAAAACACCAAGTAATATGAACAACTAAAAAAAACACTTAATACCGGACCTCATAGATCAATCAAATCATCATGCGGACCATAGAAACTTATGTCAGATCAACTAGAGATAAGCATCTCAAAACCCATTAAACCGCAATAGCTCAACTACAACACACTGACCAAAACAACTCATTTAATCTAACTGCAATACTAGAACATAGAAGAATATGTTGACATCAATGACAAAACACTGTTCCAGCAAACATCTCAACAATATCCAACAATTCTTTTTCAAAGCTACCATTTCTTCTTCCATAGCAATCTTCCAGGATTCTACATCATTCATACCTAATGCCTCTTCTAGAATTTTAGGTCCATCCACATTAGTATTTGTAGACACCTATTTATGTCCACTTAATTAAATAAATTTTATTTGTTTAATTATCATTTATCCAACCATTAATTAAATTAAGATTTAATTAATGTCTAATTTCTTCTATTTAGCTATTAATCAAATTTAATATTTGATTAATTAACCGTTCTTCTGTTAATTGAATAAATCCTATTTATTTGATTAAATCCCCTTTCCACATTTAATTAAATTCATCTTTTGATATAAATAAATCAATATTTATTTATAAATTACCCTCACACTTGTGTTTACCTACAAATGCAAGTTACACCCATTAATTGAAATAAATCATTTTATTTTAATTAAAAATCCTAATTTCTCCCACTTGTATTCTCCTACAAGATCCACTTGCACCCTAATCATTCTTCTAGAACCTCCTAAATCCCACTTAATTAAATCAAACGTTATCCTAAACATTGTCACATTCTTAAGAGAGAAAAAAGTCACTTCTCAAACCCCCAAAGTCTTCAATAACCATTAAAGATACTTCCATAAGCCATTAAGGCCTACAAGCAAGTTAACCTCCAAACTCTTCAAAAAGCATTTATTGCTCTTACAAGAATTCACTTCCCAACACACTAACCTTTGCACAAGAGTTTTTCCATTCGACAAAGTCTTTATCCTTGGATAATAGCTTTATCCAATAACCTTTCCCACATGGGATTGACCACCAGGTCTACTCAAGCATTTAATGTTTCTTCCCCCTCCTCTCAAGAAATCTCATGGTGACACTTGTCAACATGGGATTGGGTTGAAAATCTCACATGAATTGAAAATCATTCAATCCTAGCCCTTCTTAAGCCAATTCAATCTTGGCCATCCAATTGACCATTTCTCCTATAAATAGCTCCCATTTCTTCATAATTTGGATCCCAAGTTTTATGCATCCAGGTTTTCAAGTATTTGTGTTTGCCTCTCTCATAAGCTTAAGCATTTTAGATAACAATATCATTATCATAGCATGTTAGTTTCTTTATCATAACTTACTATTATCATAGCATATCATGTAAGTATTATATCATTTTAATATCATCTTCATGCTAGCTTAAATATCATCCTAATATCATCACTTAAAACATATCATAGTTTCATATCAATATCATGCTAAGATCTTAGTTGATTTGCATTTAGATCTTTGATCATATATCCCTCATTCTTTGGGTAGTCATCGTAGAGATCAAGTGCTCATCCAAGCTAAGAGCCACCTTGATTTGAAGGATCCTTGGAGATAGAGAACATTGGAATAATCTTAGGAGATGGATGATTAACTTGTTTTGTCATTTAAATCTTTGTTTTGTTATGTTTCATTGGTACACTTGAATGTGTTTGCTATCATTTGGTTGACCCCTCTTATCAGGTGTACAGTATTCAAAGCAAGAATATATCTTCAATCATCAGGTGAATACCTTTCAGGTGGTTTTCTATGTCTTGTAGACCTTCAATCAAGATAAGTTGGAGGTTCTTCCTCTTCTAAAGATTCAGACCTAGATGAGCTATCCTCAACTTCTTGCATATCAAGTGGTCTGAATTCAACTTTTTAGGCATAGAAGGGAATTGAATAATCACATCATCCTGTTTAGTCTATTCTGGTTGGAATGTAATAGAACGAGACTTAATTTCTCTAAAAATAACACTTCTATTATGTATTACCTTTTGTGCAACAAGGTCCTAAATCTTGTATCCTTTGACACTATAACCATATCTGATAATGATACATTTCACAACCTTGTTCTCCAACTTTGTTCACTTCTCCTTTGTCACATATCCATATGCCTCACAACCAAAAACTCTAAGATGTCTCAATGAAGGTTTGTGACCTTACCATACTTCCATAGGTATTTTATCAATCAGGGCTATGTAGGAGACCTGCTAATCAGGTGGCAAGTAGTGGCAATAGCTTCAACCCAAAACTTTGTTCTAGACCAGCACCACTCAGCATGCAACTCCATCCTATTGTGGAGAATACGGATTTTTCTTTTTTCTGTTAATGCCACAGTCTTTACAAAATATATCAAAATCATTAGAGCAAAATTCACCGCCATTATCAGTCCTCAAACATTTAATTTTCTTTCCAGTCTACAATTCAACCATTGCTTTAAATTCTTTAAAACGATTGAAAACTTCATATTTACTCTTTAGAAGGTATGCGCATGTCCTACTAAAATCATCAATAAATGAAACATAATATATAGATTTTCCAATGTAAGGAACATCTACAAGACCAAACACATCAGAATGAATAAGATCCAAAGCACCACAAGATTTATGAGAACTCGATTAAAATTGAACGCAGGTTTGTTCTCCATAAATGCAATGCTAACAAAAATCAAAGTCAAGATTGCAATCATGCAAACATTTAACAAGGTTTTTATTTTTCAAGGTCCTTAGATCCTTTTCTCCAATGTGTCCAAGTCTCTGGTGTCATAACATAGTCTTCTTTGTAGGTAACATTGCTTCAGAAGAAAGAGCACCCTTAGCTACCCAAAAGCCTTTTCCATTAGCTAAAGGTTAAACCCTCAAATCTTATGATGAGTTATCCACATATTTACTTTTTACAGAAGTGTTATTACACTCAATAGTGTATACCTCTATCTTATACAAAGTGTCAAACTTGACACCTCTAGCAATCACCATAGCACCCTTAATCATCTTACATCTTGCATCATAAAATACTACTTGCACACCCGCATCTATCATTTTTCTCAGAGATAATAAATTTTGTTTTAATCCAGGGATATGCAGCACACCACTAATCCTTTTTATTCTACCATAAATAAACCTGATCCTAACTTTACCATGACCAACAATGTCTAAATATGAATCATCACCCTAGTACACCTTACCTCCATTAAATTCTTCATATTCAGAAAACCAATCTCTATTGAAAGTCATATGAAAAGATGCACCTAAGTCAATTAACCATGCATCATTACCTGCATGAGTAGCCAAAGTTGCAATGAATGCATCACCATCTTCCTTCTCAGACTCAGAATTAGAATCAAGCTACATCTTTTTCTTCTTCTTTTCTTCTTTGCAGTCCTTATGCATGTGACCTAAATTACCACAATTTTAGTAAATGACTTTAAACTTTCCTGGAGATTTCGATCTCCCTCTGGATTTGGACGTATTGTGCTTCTCATTCTTCTTGCCTTTTTCCTCAAGTCTTCCACAAACAGTTAGGGCTTCCTTCAAATTCATGGATACCTTCCTTTGCATCTCTTCACCAAGTAGGGCACCCACCACATCTTCATACTTCAAAACAACAAAAGTACTATTGATAGCCATGACAAGAGAATCTCATGAATCAAGCAAAGAACAAAGCAAGATCTATCATTTCTCCTCTTCATCCATCTTAACTCCAATAGATACCAATTAAGCCACCAACATATTAAATTCTTCCAGGTGGTTTGTAATTCATCCACCCTCTTCCATTCTCAAGGAATATAATTTCTTCCTCAAGAAAATCTGATTCAATAAAGATTTTGCTTGATACATTTCACCAAGCTTAGTCCATAGCTTCTTTGCAGAGTTCTCTTTGTGGACATTGATCAGAATAGTCCACCAAACACAATCTTATTAGACCCCTGGCTTTACGATCCATAACATCATATTGAGCAACCATATTAGGATCTTAGGATCTTGAGACATTCACATAGATCCTCCATCTTCAACTTCCACATCTCAAAACTATTTCCAAAAATTTTCTCCACCTTTATCCTCCCTAATGAACTTACCATCTAAAAATTTCTGCAACAAGATCAAAAATTATCTTCTCCACAAGCTCCCATTCAAATTTGGATTAGTTCAAAAAACCAAACAACCCACAACTGAAACCAAAGGTGATCAGGCTCTGATACCACTTGTAAGGAAGTTAAGTAGCGAAACAACTTCCCACACTAACCTTGAGAGGATGGTAATGTAAAAAATTTACAAATCATTATAATAGTTATAGAAACTTAACAGAAATAAACATAATATCATGCATACCATAACACAGTGACTTAAATGGGGAAAACCCTTTCGGGAGAAAAAAAAAAAACCCACACTCCAAAAGCAGCTCAATATATTTTTGAGCAATCAATAACAGATTACAATATACTTGCAGAGAAAGCTCTTCACAGGAGTACCACTATTCAGAGATTCAAAGGTAACTCAATAACTATAAGACTCTTACACACAACCTCTATCTCACACACCTCATATATAGGAGATACAATACATGAAACCATCAAATGGTATTACAAAACCATGGCCTAAAACCACCCAAAAAGGTAGATTCGACCTTATCTCCATTCTAGATGCCCTATGACGTGTCAAAACACACATCAAAACTGTTCCTCCCTTTTACAACTCATTTATGTGGCCGATGCAATTTATATTTTCTATTTCAAGAGTTTGAACTTTCGGAGACCATAACTTGTGAACCGTGTGTTCAATTGACAAAATATTGGATGCACAAGAAATATCGTTAAGTTCTCTATCACCTTGTAACCTACTACACCAGTGACACCCACTTTTCAGGGTGTTTTGGAGGGTCTAAAGTCCTCAAAATTAAATTTGAATCCTTCATCACACCTTCCAAAAATGAAAACTTTAATATCTTCAAAACTAGCTATGATTTTCCGACAAAAAATTACCAGCATGCTTATCTAGCCAATCAGAAGCTTTGGGGAGAATTTTGCACCATTTCATGCTCAAACAAAAACTTACTACAAATAGTAACCTCATGTAAATGCAAGGTTGAGACACCATTTTCCCAATCATTCCTTGGCAAGGCATTGCAATGCCTATCACATCTAAAGAAAAGAAACCATAATTGATGCTATGCAATCTTGAAAGAGAGATTGATCTAAAGAGAAATCTAATAGTAAGATCAACCAATAATGAATTGGATATATTATAGTGAATTCTTATAAAAGCATAAAGAGAAAATCCTAGATCTAAACCTGGGTGGGGATTAAGCTAGAGAGTGTGATGAGTCCCCATCCCATGCAATGAGACAAGATGGCCTATAGCTAATAGAATGATACAAAATCAATCTTAAGTTTAGTTGAAGTGTAATAAAGTAATAGGAGACCTAAATAAGTAATGGTTGATTAACTAACTACTAAGGCGATATCCTAAGTAATCCAACATGTCAATAGTGAATGCTTCAAGACAAAAGACAATCCAACGTCTACAAAAAAAATTCCCCTATCGGAAAAAAAAGTACAATGGTGGATGTAGAAGAAACTATAAATCCAAGAAGAGGGTTGAGGCAAGAAGTCTCATGATGGGTGTCTCTCAAAAATTGATCAAGTGTCTCCATGTTGAAGTTGAAAGTTGTGAAAATCAAGTATGTTGTTTCAAGCCACACTGAACAAGGTGACAATCTAGAACCTAATGGAGATGGACGTAGAGAAGGATCTAATGAAAATGGCTGGGTGATATAAATTGTGTTGTAACTATAATCAAAGAGGAAGTGGATATCCTCCTAAACAAATATGATATACATGTCAAGTAAGCATCTCATAAAGCTAAAATTGAAAGACTATAATCATCCTATTGAACTAAAGTATTTAAATCCATGGCAACACTAAAATTTAAAGATGTGGGAGGTGGAGGAGATGGAAGCTCAACACAAGTCTCAAGAACACCAATTTTCAAGTGATCAAACTTCTCCAAAATATGATTTGCACTAGATGCATGACTATGAATACCAGATAAAGAAACTACATCATCCGCAAGACAAAAATATAAAAAATGTATACAAGAAAGATGAATGATCAAACATCCCAACAAATATTATGTCTTCTGTCCAAATATCTAATTGTCACAGAACTGGGTGGTAAATCAACTTGTTTCCCTACTTAATTATGTGTAATCTAATAGATAGAAAGGAGATTGATTGAGAAAGGTGGAACACAAAGTACATCATTATTTTTTTCTTCTCCCATGTTAATATATACTTTCTCATAAAAACACACAGATGTGTTGTTACCCATAAAAATGTGTGGTAAAGTGAAAGGTTCAAATGAAGAGATTGTACCCTAATATGAATTCATATGATGTGAGGCTCCATAATCGAGAAGTCATCTTCTTGACACATGAATTATAAATATCGTGTGTAAAATTCATCATGTAATCAAATTAAAAACAAGGGAAATCATGAATCCCTATTCAAATAAAGAATTTAAAAACAAAACTCAATGAAATAATAGATGCATATAGAATAATTGTAAATAATGTAACTCCCTATTGTGCATCATGGCTTTCATTGTTCTTCTCTTCTTTGTGGTATGGTGGCTCTCAGATATCGCGCTGGCAACTTGCAAGTGACACAAAGATTCAAAGTTCATGATTGTTGAAAATGGAGATTGAATGCTAAATTTATAGATAATTGGAGAGGATTGATTGAGAGGTGGAACAGAATGATTAAGAAGTGGAACTCGGGTGAGCTCACATGTTGATTGATAGTTGAAATATTGATTTGGAGGTGGAACTCAATTGATTGAATAGATTAAATGAGTTAACTGATTGAGAAAAAAGTTGATTGAAAGATGAAAAAGGGGGATTGGAGGATAACTGATTGATGACAAAGAAAACTTTATTTAGAAAAAGCTAACTAGAAGATAGAAAATGAATGATTGGAGAGAATTCAAGAAATGAAATAGTTAACTTATTGAAAGCTTTTTGAGAAAAAAGCAAAGTGGAAGATAGAAATAGAGATTGAAAAGATAATTAATTTAATTAATTAATTAATTTACCATGTGCTTGCACTTTGACTTTGATTTAAAATTTAATCTTTGCATGAGATTTAATTCAAATATTAAATTTATTTTAAATTCAATTTGTTATTTGAATATATTTAGAACTTGACTTTGATTTTCAATTTGATTTTTGAAATCATGCACATGTATTTGAATTTGATGAAATTAGAAGAATATGAATTTGAATTTGAATTTGAATGAAATTAACGTAATTAAATGAAATTAGAAGAAATATGAAATTAAACAAAATTAGAATATGGGGATTTGGAATTTGAAACTTGAAGAATTAATTAGTTAATTAAATAATTAAAAAAAACTATTTAATTATTTAGAAACTAAATTTAATTAAATAATTAAGATTATTTAAATTAAAGGAATTAAAATTATAATTAATTAAATAATAAATATTTAATTAATATTTAGGAAAAGGTTGAATGCTTAATTGAATATAGATAAAAATTGAAAATGAATTTATTTAAATAGTAAAGATTATTTAAATTGAAGGATTAATAATCACAATTAATTAAATAATAAATACTTAATTAACATTAGAAAATTGTTGAATGATTAAATGATGATAAAATTGAAAATAGAATAATTAGTAAGATGATGAGGAAATATGAAATTAGAAGAGTAAGATTAATTAACTTAATTAAAGAATTAAAGAATTATTTAACTAATTTAGATGAATAATTAGAACATGATCAATGACACATTTTTAGGTGTCTGCATTTGCCCCTCTTTGAGACAATGTTGGAACGATGTTGTTTCAAAGAAAATTAAAAAAACTTTGCCCCAGTATGCCCCGGTGACGCTTATGGTGTAATATCCCCTCGAGAGATTTTTATGCATTAAAGACATGAATGATCTCTCGAAAAAAAGAAGAATGTGAGACAAAAGATAGAAGAATGGTTAGTTGATTAGAGATAGAGACTGAGATAGAATATGAGAGAATGAACCTTAGAATGAAATAGAATAATGTTAGATAATAGAAAATGATTTAGAAAGAGATGATGAGAAAAGAATCAGCAAACTAGCAATAAGCAAATGCGATGAAATGAGAATGATTGATTCACGAACCTGTGTCATTATTTATTGCCCAATATATATTCATCACTGAGCCTTATTACTGAACAATGGAGCTTAGCACATCAAGGTATAAGGAACCAAGATGTAAAGATATCTCATTGAAGAAACAAACACGTAGCAGACAAGGAGTGAAACTAATGTAGAGAGTCTTGGAGCCTTGTTTGTTTCACCTTCTTGAGTGACTTGTCCTACTCAACCCTACTACTACTCAAGTCCTTCCTATGGCACTTGGTAAGGGTTATGACAATTAGACCTCCAGGTTCTTAACCTTCTTGAATTTCCTCCTATGTATAGCCAATGGTTTCTGGACAATCAGCTCCTCCACTTGAGGTTATCACCTCAGTTACTCACACTCACCTCTCCTAGGCTCCAACCACTCCTGCTAGGATCTTAACACACCAACTCTTCTTATGGTTTCCCAATGCATTAATAAGGTGTCTTCATTATGTTTTAAAGTTTGAGACTCACCAACTCCATCACCATGGTTTCTCAAGCCTTCTAGGTCTCTACCGACGCCTAAAGAAGGCCTAATTGCATTAGCCCTCCTTAAGCAATTTATGGTGTTTAATTTGCAAAAGTCCCACAAAAACCTAAGAATAAATAATGGATTCGGATACCCTTTTGGAAGTTGTTGAAAATAAAGGAAAAGTGCATCTGGGTTATCCGTACAAGTGTGGTTTCCAATGTTGCACTATTTTGTGGGGTTTAAGGCTTAACCGATGGATTGACAAAATTGGTCCAGAACCTTTCAACAATCAAAACTCCTGATCTAAACACCTTGGGAACCTTCAAGGAAACTCTGATGGATTTCCATACATATGCCACTTGGTCCTGCATCAATCTCCAAGTGCTCACAAATCGCACTTTGCTTACTGTCCTAATTCACCTACTCCCAACGGTGAGCCTAGGTCTTCATTGTTTCTCCTCCTCCTGGACCTAAAACATCACACACCATATTCCAAAACTATATATAGACCCTAACCTAGCATCCTTAATGGTTTCAATAAGTTCCATCAAAGAATTCCTAGGCTAGAGCCATTTCTTGCTCTTAAACCCTACTTGCAAGGGTTTTGCTCCTAGTTGCAAAGAATGAGAGAAATCTCTACAACCTAGAACAATAAAACCTACAAACCAACTTGATTGAAAACAAATAAAATGAACATACAAAGATGGCAATGAGTTTACACCATCTAGTCCGTACTGGACCGTACAAGCAATGAAAACAAGACCAAAGCTATCAAAAACTGGTGGAAACAAGATTGTTTCACAAACCAAAAACATGCTCTTGCATTTCCAATCCTCCAAACCATAAAATGAAGTGAAATTTGGCTTATATACACTATTTTTATTCAGTTCAACCAACTACCTAATGCCCATAACCAAAAAATGCAACTTTTGCAAGAAATTGCAAAATGTTGCTCAGCAACTTTTGACAACTTTTGCTCCAGGATGCCATTTTGCATTCTAATACTCTTGAAGGTCCTAAAACACCTTACAAGACCTAAACACAACTCAATTGACTCATAATTCATGAATACATACATCTGGAGTATTTTTCCTTTGAACTACCTAAGCGTCTCACTTCTCAGGATAACAGCATCCTGAGCACAATTGACTCAAACCAAAATTTAGATAACTCAACCATGGCTCTACTGAGTCCTCAATGGTTGGTCCATTATTACATCAAAAATTAACTCACAAAACTAAAATAAAATCAAAGCTTACATTCTTGGAGTGCTAGGTACCCTGCACCATACTCCTCTGGGTCAAAGAACTCAAGTCCCTTGAGTTATAAGGTCTAAAATCTCCACTCCATGTTGAAGTATATCTGCCTCTGACATCCACATGGCATCTGAATCTGGTAACCCTTTCCACTTAAAAAGATAGTTCTTGTAAACGCCCTTCCTTTTCTTTTTTACTATCTTGGTATCCAAGATACTCTCTCACTCAATCGGTTGACTAGGTGGCAAATCCGTTACCCAATCTTCAGAAACCGGTGATAGCATGTATTTATGATTTATTGGTGACTCTCCCTTGTATGGATAGAGATCACATACATTAAAAATAGGAAGTATCCCCAAGGTAGGTGGAATTTCAACCTCATAGGCATTCTGCCCATACTTGTGCACCACCTTGAGAGGTCCAATTTTCTTCATCATGAGCTTGATAGGCTGCCCTTTTGGAAGTCTCTCCTTCCTGAGGTATGCCAACACTAAGTCTCCTACTTGATATTGTAGCTTCCTCCTTGTTTTATCAACTTGAACCTTCTACTGCTTGGATTTTTGTTATAAGGACTGCCTTACCTTATCATGCACCTCTTTAATGCCTTCTGCAAAGTTATCCCCTTGTGCATACTTGGGTGCCATTGAACTGATATCTATGAGCTCTAATATGCCCCAAGGATGGAATCCATACACTATCTCAAAAGGAATTTTACCAGTGTTACGGTTCACTGAGTCATTATATGCATATTCTGCATGTCCAAGTACTAGATCCCAAGTATGCCCATGTTGTTTGGTAAAACATCTTAGCAAGTTAACCAATGACCGGTTAACTACCTCTATCTAACCATCTGATTTAGGATGATAGGCAGATGAGAAAGACAATTCGGTACCCAACTTCCTCCAAAGTGTCCTCCAAAAGTGGCTCAAAAACTTTACATCTCTATCACTCACAATGTTGATTGGAAGACCATGAATTTTGACTATCTCCTTGAAGAAGAGGCGTGCAATATAGGTGGCATCATTGGTTCTCTTGTAAGGTATGAAATGTGCCATTTTGCTGAACCTATCTACTACCACATATAGACTATCAAATCCTCTTGGTGTCCTAGGCAAGCCTAACACAAAATCCATGCTCAAACATTCCCAAGGCCTCTGAGGTATGACCAAAGGCTAATATAGACCTGCATTTCTTGAGGTTCCTTTTGCTCTTTGGCAGATGGTACATTGCTCTACAAACTTTCTCACTTCTAATTGCAACTTGGGCCAATAATAAAACCTACCAACCTGCTCCAAATTCTTATCAATGCTAAAATGACCTCCTTGATGCTTCTTTTGAATAATATTTTGTCTCATAGAACATTGAGGTATACAAAGAAGATAGCCTTTGAACAAAAAACCCTCTTGCACCATGTATTCTAAATAAGAGACATGTGAGGTATTAGAAAAATCAGTACAAACATTATATATCTCTACAAAATCCTTATCATCCTTGTAGAGGTCTTTTAACTCACTCAAACCCACACTTTGCAATTAAATCTCCTACATGGTCATGATTCTCCTACTTAGTGCATCAGCAACATTTTTGGTTGTCCCTTTCTTGTGTTTAATAGTAAATGTATAAGATTGTAGGTACTCAACCCACTTTAGTTGTCTTTGGTTCAACTTCTCTTGCCCATTGAGAAAACTAAGAGCACGGTTGTTAGTGAAGACTACAAATTCTTTGGGCAGCGAGTAGTGACACCATTTTTTTAATGCTTGGACCATTGCATACAACTCCAAGTCATATGTGGAGTACCTTTTCTTAGCTTCATTTAACTTTTCTGAGAAGAAATCTATAGGATGTCCCTCTTGGCTTAAAATGACCCCTATTTCCCTTTGGCTTGCATCACATTCTACTCTAAACAACAGATTAAAATTAGGCAATCTAAGGGTTGGCAACTCTTCTATCTTGGTTTTCAACATCTCAAACCCCTTATTGGCTTCCTCTATCCACTTAAAGTGACATTTAATCCCTCCTTTAATAGTATAAAAATGTGTGGTAAAGTGAAAGGTTCAAATGAAGAGATTGTACCCTAATATGAATTCATATGATGTGAGGCTCCATAATCGAGAAGTCATCTTCTTGACACATGAATTATAAATATCATGTGTAAATTCATCATGTAATCAAATTAAAAACAAGGGAAATCATGAATCCCTATTCAAATAAAGAATTTAAAAGAAAAACTCAATGAAATAATAGATGCATATAGAATATTTCTAAATAATGTAACTCCCTATTGTGCATCATGGCTTTCATTGTTCTTCTCTTCTTTGTGGTATGGTAGCTCTCAGATATCGCGCTGGCAACCTGCAAGTGACACAAAGATTCAAAGTTCGTGATCGTTGAAAATGGAGATTGAATGCTAAATTTATAGATAATTGGAGAGGATTGATTGAGAGGTGGAACAAAATGATTAAGAGGTGGAACTCAGGTGAGCTCACGTGTTGATTGATAGTTGAAATATTGATTTGGAGGTGGAACAATGCTCAAGATACCCCAAGCTGAAGAGCGACCACAAAGGAAAAGTTTGTTTAGGACCACTTGTAGGTAACATGGAAAGATTTGTAAAGTGATTGTAGATTCAGGTTCCACTGAGAATATTGTCTCAGTCGAAATGGTGGACAAACTCAAACTAAAAGGATTACCTCACCTCACCCCCTACAAGGTGTCATGGCTCAACCGGGGGCAACATGTATTGGTTGATGAACAAGCATGGGTTGATTTTGAAATTGGTGAGTACAAGGATAGATTATTATGTAACATATTGCCTATGGATGCTTGTCATTTGTTGTTGGGTCGTCCATGTCAGTGTGATGTGAAAGCTACTCATGATGGGGAGAAGAACAACTATCTTATCACCAAGAATGGGAAAAAGTATCAAATGGATCCACTACCTGAACCAAAGGAAGAAAAAAAATAGGCTCAAGTGTGATCCTGATGAGTGGAAAAGAGTTTCTCAAAGTATTGAAACAAGAAGGACATCAAGGTCATGCTATAGTGTTGAAACTTAGTGAAGAAGCTAAGGAAGATCCAATGAGTGAAGTGCCTCAAGAGGTGTAGGAACTACTCAAACATTATACAGAAGTGATAGGGGATGACTCACCTGATTCCTTGCCTCTAATGAGAGATGTAAATCATCAAATAGACTTAATACCAAGGGCCAATCTACCAAACAAAGCTGCCTACAAAATGACACCTAGTCAAAATGAAGAGATCGACAAACAAGTGCAAGAACTCTTAGACAAAAGGTTTATTAAGAAGAGTTTGATTCCATGTGCTATTCCTACTATGTTAGTTCCTAAGAAGGGAGGAAAATGGAGAATGTGCATGAACTCCAGAGCAATCAACAAGATTACCATAAGGTATCGGTTTCCTATGCCAATGATTGAGGACCTATTAGACAATCTAGGAGGTGCAAGCTACTTCACCAAGGTGGACATAAAGTCTGGTTACCATAAGATCATAATCAGACCTGGAGATGAATGGAAGACAACCTTTAGAACCAATGTAGGCCTATATGAGTGGTTGGTAATGCCACTAGGCCTCACCAATGCACCTAGTACCTTCCAAAGGCTCATGAATGAAGTTGTTTGGCATAGGAAACCAATACCTTATGGTAATCTTGTTGATTTCTTTGGAGTTCATGCACATTCTCCATTTTCCTCCCTTCTTAGGCACTAACATAGTAGGAGTAGCACATGGACTCAAAATCTTCTTAATAAACCTTTTGTCTAAGAGTTCTTGCACTTGTTTGTCGATCTCTTCATTTTGACTAGGTGTCATTTTGTAGGCAGCTTTGTTTGGTAGATTGGCCCTTGGTATTAAGTCTATTTGATGATTTACATCTCGCATTGGAGGCAAGGAATTAGGTAAGTCATCCCCTATCACTTCTATATAATGTTTGAGTAGTTGCTGCACCTCTTGAGGCACTTCACTCATTGGATCTTCCTTAGCTTCTTCACTAAGTTTCAACACTATAGCATGACCTTGATGTCCTTCTTGTTTCAATACTTTGAGAAACTCTTTTCCACTCATCAACATCACACTTGAGCCTATTTTTTTTCTTCCTTTGGTTCAGGTAGTGGATCCATTTGATACTTTTTCCCATTCTTGGTGATAAGATAGTTGTTCTTCTCCCCATCATGAGTAGCTTTCACATCATACTGACATGGACGGCCCAATAGAAAATGACAAGCATCCATAGGCAATATGTCACATAATAATCTATCCTTATACTCACCAATTTCAAAATCAACCCATGCTTGTTCATCAACCAATACATGTTGACCCCGGTTGAGCCATGACACCTTGTAGGGGGTGAGGTGAGGTAATCTTTTTAGTTTGAGTTTGTCCACCATTTCAACTGAGAAAATATTCTCAGTGGAACCTGAATCTACAATCACTTTACAAATCTTTCCATGTTACCTACAAGTGGTCCTAAACAAGCTTTTCCTTTGTGGTGGCTCTTCAGCTTGGGGTATCTTGAGCATTGTTCTTCTCATCATCAAATTTTCTCCCTCTGTAACTGGGCCTGCTTTGTTGATAGAAGAATCTACACTCTGAGTGTCCTCCTCTTGCAACAATTGAGTTCTTCTTTCCCCCATGTATGAACTTGTGGAGCTTGAGGCTTTCCCCAGGCACTTACTCATGGTATGCCCAACTTGATTGCAATGATAACATCTACCGGTGAAAACTGTATTTCCTCTACCTGAGTTTCCAAACCTACCCCTAAAATTGCTCCTTCCTCTATAGGATCCTCTAAATGCTTCTCTCTAAGAGTCTCCACTACCTTCTTGGCGTTGCTGCTCTTCACTTCTTCATGGTTGCTCCCCTCTACCAAAGTTCCCTCTACCTCTCAAATTCTTTCCTCCCCTATGTTTATGATTTTGCTCACTCCTCCTTTTGATCTTCTCTTCTGCCCTTAGGGCCAACTAAAAAAACTTATGGACAATGTCTGGTGTGAGGATACTTATTTCATCTTGTATATTCTATCTAAGGCCATTCATATACCTGGCCAACTTCTCCACCTCATTCTCATGCTTCCTAGCACTCAAACTGAACTTATGGAACTCTTCAGTGTATGCATTGACATCTAACTCCCTTTGTTTCAGATTTTGCAGTCTCTTATGGATTTGAACTTCATAATCTCCTGGAAGGAATTGTGCCTTAAGTCTGATCTCCATACACTCCCATGAAGTTATCTTCTTTTTTCCTTCTTGTATCCTTTCTTCTTGCATCATATTCCACCAAACCAATGTTGATCCTCTCATTCTTGATTTGGCCACATTAACTCTTTTCTCTTCTGCTACCTCTTTGTAATCAAAATGATTATTGAGAGCTTCTATCCAATCTAACAACCCTTCTCCATTGAGGTTTCCTCCATATGTGGGTAATCCATCCAGATTGTCCTTAGAAATGGATTTGACTGCATCTACAAATAACTTTTGGTCTTGAGGCATAGCTACTGTTGTTGGTTCCTCTCCATCTTCCACTTCTTCATCAGTCTCATCACCCCATTCTGTCTTAACCTTTCCCTTCTCCTTCTTTACCTCTCTGGTTCCTCTACTTCCTTCTGCATCCTTCAATCCTTCTATCATCTCTGCCACCATCTGTCGGATGGCTTTTGGATTCATTGACTTTGGAGGCATTGAACTTGCTTCTGATTCTTCACTATCTGACATACACCAAATCTTTCAAAGAATGGCTTTGATACCACTCTGATGCAAAGAGTCTTGGAGCCTTGTTTGTTTCACCTTCTTGAGTGACTTTTCCTACTCAAGTCCTTCCTATGGCACTTGGTAAGGGTTATGACAATGAGACCTCCAAGGTCTAAACATTCTTGACTTGCCTCCTAGGTATAGCCAATGGTTTCTGGACAATCAACTCTTCCACTTGAGGTTATCACCTCAGTTACTCACACTCACCTCTCCTAGGCTCCAACCACTCCTACTAGGATCTTAACACACCGACTCTTCTTATGGTTTCCCAATGCATTAATAAGGTTTCTTCATTGTGTTTTGAATTTTAAGACTCACCAACTCCATTGCCATGGTTTCTCAAGCCTTCTAGGTCTCTATTGGCACCTAAATAGGCCTAATTGCATTAGCCCTCCTTAAGCGATTTTTGGGGTTTAATTTGCAAAAGTCCCAAACAATCCTAAGAATAAATCATGGATTCAGATACCCTTTTGTAATTTGT
This sequence comes from Cryptomeria japonica, assembly GCF_030272615.1. Lineage (NCBI taxonomy): Eukaryota > Viridiplantae > Streptophyta > Pinopsida > Cupressales > Cupressaceae > Cryptomeria > Cryptomeria japonica. Next base: position 790,709,553 of record NC_081411.1, read on the forward strand.
TGACAATACTAGAAAATTTCATCTGGGTTATTTATACAAGTGTGGTTTCCAATGTTGCACTATTTTTGGGGGTTTAAGGCTTAACCGGTGGATTGACAAAATTGGTCTAGAACCTTTCACCAGTCAAAAATCTTGTTATAAACACCTTTGGAACCTTCAAGGACACTTTAAGGTATTTCCATACATATTCTACTTGGGCCTGCATCAATCTCCAAGTGCTCACAAATCGCACTTTGCTTACTGTCCTAACTCACCTACTCCCAGTAGTGAGCCTAGGTCTTCATTGTTTCTCCTCCTCGTAGACCTGCAACATTAGAAACCCTATTCCAAAACTATATACAGACCCTAACCGATCATCCTTAATGATTTCAACAAGTTCCATCAAAGAATGCCTAGGCTAGAGCCATTTCTTGCTCTAAAACCCTACTTGCAAGAGTTTTGCTCCTAGTTGTAAAGATTGAGAGAAATCTCTACAACCTGGAACAATCAAACCTGCAAACCAACCTGATTGAAAACAAATACAATGAACATACAAAGATGGAAATTATTTTACACCATCTAGTCCATATTGGACCGTACAAGCAATGAAAACAAGACCAAAACTATCAAAAACCAATGGAAACAAGATTGTTTCACAAACCAAAAACTTGCTCTTGCATTTCCAATCCTCCAACCCATACAATGAAGTAAAATTTGGCTTATATCCACTAGTTTTAGTCGGTTCAACCAACTACCTAATGCATATAACCAAAAAATGCAACTTTTGCAAGAAATTGCAAAATGTTGCTTAGCAACTTTTGACAACTTTTTTTCCAGGATGCCATTTTGCATTCTAAGGCTCTTGAAGGTCCTCAAACACCTTACAAGACCTAAACACAACTCAATTGACTCCTAATTCATGAATACATTCATCTAGAGTATTTTGCCTGTGAACTACCTAAGCATCTCACTTCTCAGGTTAACAGCATCCTGAGCATAATTGACTCAAACCAAAATTTGGACAACTCAACCATGGCTCTACTGACTCCTCAATGGTTGGTCCATTATTACATCACACATTAACTTACAAAACTAAAAGAAAATCAAAGCTTACATTCTTGGAGTGCTAGGTGCCCTACACCAGAAACCCTCCATTTTGGTTGTAGTGTCAGGGGTCGAGGTATGTGGGATAGTCACAAGCATAACTATCCTTAAATTTTGGATAGGATATTTGCGAAATGAACGTACCAACATAAACACCCACTAGAAATATTACCCCAGAACTTCATTGGTCCACACCACAAACAACAAACAAAGAAAAAGATCATGACCATCCCGGCTCCTCTAGTCACTTATGGACATCCTTGAGTAGCATAGGAACATGACCTGTCGCCAAATGATAAAAGATAAAAATTAACTAGGACAAAATCCAGTAGCTATACTGATCTTGTGTCTTCGTTCTCAATTGCTTGATGTGATATTTGATAATGTCTAATCTGATAAATTTGTGGACCCCGTTTAAGACTGACCTGTCTGATTTTGAGTGTATCCTATTCTGTTTAAGACAAGATAATGATCACTTGATATGGATATGATACGATCGATAAGATAGTTTGATCAGTTGATTGCAGATGTTTGACTGGATAGTTGTATCTTTTGTTAACTTCGTGTGAAGCGTTTGTTGGATATCTACTAGGGTGTTTGATTCTTGCAAGACATTTTATTGCAATTTTTTTGATTGATTTTCAATTGTTTTGGGGATTTTTTGTGGATTGATATTTGAATGTTTTTGGTTGATTTTTTGTGGACATTATATGGATGTTTTGGATTTTTTCAGGATCGTATTTGAATGTTTATGGTTGATTTTTTAAGGATTTTTTCCAAATGTTTTTTGGTTAATTTTTTCAAGATCGTATTTGAATGTTTTTGGTATTTTTAAAAGATTTCCCAATGTTTTTTGAATTTTGTTTTGTGTTTTTCCAATGTTTTTAAATTTTATATGTTTTTCCAATGTTTTTGGATTTTTTCAAGATCATATTTGATTTTTAGGATTTTTTCAGGACTTTTTAGGATTTTTAGGATTTTTTCAGTTATGCCCCCAGTGTGCAAACTTGTATGTCATGATAATATGCAAAATGCATGTGGAGACAATGAATTTTTGACATGACCAATGTTAATGCAATATGCATGATGAATATGCATTTCCTATTCGAACAACGATGACTCTGTTTGTTTAGCATTTTGTGATACACCAATTGAATTGGAGGTACAAAAAATTTCATAGATAAGTGGTCAATCGATCCTTAAGGTCCCTTGGAACATCCAAATTAACACACTTAGTGACTAGGATTTACAAATGGAGACGTGGAAAACTTCCCCATTGGTTCTTGAAACTTTGATCTTCTTTTCCCCATGTGTGTGCAAATGAGTTAATTCTCGCTCTTGTGTTCACTAAAGATCCTTAGCATCCTATATCACTAGCTACGTTGATTATCCTAAGTTCAAAAGCATCCCGACTAGAGCCTCATTGCCAGCAAGCTTTTAGAGCTCCGACAAGGTTATAGACTGTAATTTCTCAAATATTGCTCCATTGCCAGTAGGCGTTCATAACCCTGATGGAGTTACTCTCATGTTCCCATAGTCAAGATTTTTGTCGCACTTTGTATGCATGATATTTTAGTTATATATCATTGCTCCTTTGCCTTGAGATGGTTATTTGGCATAGCACTTTTTCTTTTTTATTTTCTTGTCTTGACTTGTAAGTAATGAAACCTACTTGGGTGTGACAATTACAGCGGCGTTGAAGCAGAATTTTAGATTTTTCACTAGTCATATGATCAACTAGGTGTCTCGAATGAATTAGAGATTTTGTTAATGTGTTTAAGATATATCAATTGATAGATTTTGGGTTAACAAGTCTGAAATAGTGAAATCACTACCCAACCATAAGTAAAGCATCGTCACAGGGTAATGTTTGAAAATGAATGACCTTAGGATCTCAAAGAATTCATGTCTGAATATCTAAGAAAGGAGACAACCCTTGTTTCTCTTGAATGCAAACTGAGATAGTTGGCTTGTTTTATTGATGCTACTATATGCTAATGCGGAATTTTTAGGAATGTGATGCATCTGAAAAAGAAACTATATGTGATGTAATTCTTTGAATAAAATGAGATGTAATACAGAAAGTAAAACCTAAACTAACCCAACCCTTAGATATAATATCCTTTAAGGTACATGTTGTTCATAGGGTCAGGGGTTGGATCTCCCTCCATGGTAGCCAACTTGTATGCTCCATTTCCTATAACCCTTGTTATGATAAAAGGACCTAGCCAGTTAGGTTCAAAATTCCCTAGCTTTTCACGTTCTGCTAGGTTCCTTTGGTTCTCCTTGAGAACTTGATCTCCCACTTCAAAATTCCTTGTGCGTACTCGTTTATTGTAACTCCATCTCAATCTGTTCTAGTAACCTTGCAAATGATTTAAAGTAGTTTGTCTCTTTTCATTGAACATTTCAAGCTCTTGTAACCTTGCAACCCGATAGTCTTCCTCTGATATGATGTGTTTTAAGGAGACTCTTAAAGATGGTAGTTCTATTTCAATAGGTAGTATTTCTTTTGTACCATAGACCAATGAATATGGTGTTGCTCATATAGGGGTGTGTACTCCTGTTCTATAAGCCCAAAGAGCGGGAATTTACTAGAGATGTCAATCTCGTCCTATGTCAATAACAACTTTCTTGAGGATCTTTAATATTGTCTTGTTTGTTGCCTCTGCTTGTCCATTACTTTGTGGATAATATGGTGTTGCAAATCTCTGTTGTATTTGAAATTTTTCACACAATTCTCTCATTTCTTGATTTTTGAATGGACGTCCATTGTTTGTCACTATGCACATTGGATTCCCGTACCAGCAGATAATGTAATTAAGCATGAACTTTGCTATTTTCTTACCAGTGGTGTATGTAAGGGGGATTGCCTCTACCCATTTAGTAAAATACTCAGTACTCGGTAAGATGAATTTGTGCCCATTGGAAGAAGTAGGATTAAATTTACCCACTAGATCCAACCCCCATTGTGAAAATAGCCATGGTGATGTAATAGGTTGAAGATCCTATGCCGGTGCATGCATGAGGTCTCCATGCATTTGACATTGTCTACATTTTTGTACATATTTATTGGCATACTTTTCCATAGTTGGCCAATAGTATCCAGTACTTAACAATTTCTCTGATAGTGGTGAGCCACTTTGATTTGCCCCACAAATTCCATTATGTACCTCCTTTAGGGAAAGTTGTGCTTCTTCTTCATCAAGACATCAGAGAAGGGTTTCATCAAAGCCCTTTATATACAATGTGTCAGCAATAATAGTGTGTCTGGATGACTGATGAATAAGAGTTTTCTTTTGATTTCTAGACAAATCAGGAGACATATACTGAGTATGTAAGTATGTGTATATCTCATTATACCACGGGGATTTGGGACCCCACAATTACACATACGTATTCTAATGAGGGACTCTCATATGCCAGTATCATCGATTTTTCTATAATAAACTCAAACTAAGTTTCATTATTAGCCATATTTAGTAGAGACCCTACTGTAGGTATGGCATTGGCTACCTTGTTTTGGATCCTTGGAATCTGTTCAAAAGTGATGTTACTAAAATGTTCTTTGTAATATTCTACCATTTTTTTATAAGGCATTAGTTTATCATATTTTGTGTTATAGTCATCATTGACTTGATTGGCAATCAATTGTGAGTCATCATAGACTTGTAATTATTTTATCCTCCACTGTGCAATGGTATGAAGACCTATGATGAAAGATTCATATTCAGCAATATTGTCCGTACAAGGAAAATTTATTCTAAATGACTTAGGGATAGAATCACCTTGAGGGGTGATGAAAAGAATCCCAGCTCCAACTCCATGATTTGTATAGGACCCATCAAAGTATAATTTCCACATGGTGGATGTTTTCAATGTAAACACAGATTCATCACGAAGGTCTATTAGTAGCGGGTGATTGTCTTGCAAGGGAGCCTCTGCTAATTGATCTGCTATAATCTACCCTTTGATTGCCTTTCTGTCCACATACTCTATATAAAACTCACTTAAAATCATGACCCACTTAACCAATCTTCCAGTCAATGTTGCTCTTCTGAACAAATATTTGAGTGGATCAAAATGTGCAATGAGTTGGACTTTGTGACTTGGCATATAATGTCTAGATTTCTGAGATGCAAAGATCACTGCTAGACATGCTCATTCTATAGGAGTGTAATTAAGCTCATATCCAATTAGGGTTCTACTTATATAGTAGATTTCTCTTTCCTTTCCTTGATCATCATGTTGTGCCAACAAGGCTCCTAAAGATGATTTTGTTGCTGATATATATAGTAATAGGGGCTTTTCTTGAGTAGGTGGAACTAATACTGGAGTATACAAAAGATAATCCTTTAAAGCTTGAAAAGCTTCATGGCACTGTTCTGTCCATTTGAAGGTAACTCCTTTTCTGAGTAAATACTAAAATGGATGACATTAATCTACTAGTTGTTCTATGAACCTTCTTATAGACTATAGTTTTACTTGTAACCCTCTTAACTGCTTAAGTGTTGATGGAGGCTGCATATCCATGATTGCTTTGACCTTTGTAGGATTTACTTCAATTCCTCTGTTAGACACAATAAATCCTAAAAGTTTGCCTGTTGTTACACCAAACACACCCCTTTTTGAGTTTAACCTGACATTGTATTGCTCTAATCGATCAAATATCTTTGCAAGGACTTCAAGGTGATCTTCTCCTATCTGTGATTTAGCCAGTAGATCGTCCACATAGTCTTCCATGATATTGTGGATCATGTCATGAAATAGTGTTGTCATAGCCCTTTGATATGTTGCTCCTACATTCTTAAGACCAAATGGCATGACATTCCAATAGTATGTTCCCCATGGACAGGTAAATGTCATCTTATGTTGATATTTTGGTGCAATCCTGATCTGGTTATATCCTAATAAACCATCCATTAATGAAAGCATTTCATTCCCAGTAGTTAAGTCAACTATCATGTCTATGTTAGGTAATGGGAAATCATCCTTAGGACATGCTTTGTTTAGACCTCGAAAGTACGTACAGATTCTTATGCCCTCGATGAGCTTAGCCACAAGCACCAGATTGGATATCTATTCTACATAGTCAATACGTCGAATAAAGCCCACATCTAGAAGCTTTTGGAGTTCTATTTTGACTAGTAATGAAATTTTTGGATGCATCTTTCTTAGCTTTTGTTTGAACAATTTAATTCCTGGTAGAAATGGTAAATGATGTAACACCAATTATGGTTCTAGACTTAGCATATTCACATAGGACCAAGCAATATTGATCGGACGTTGTTTGAAAAACTGTATGAATTTTGACTTTTTCTTCCTAGTTTAATGATTTTGCTAAGTGTATATTATGTACAGCTTCCCCTTTTTCCATATTTGCTTCTTCAGTTTCTTCCATGAGTAATGTTGAATTCTTTTTTTCAATAGGGAGGTTGTCTAACTCAGTCTTTTCATTGCGATCACTTTGATCCATATCTTCTATCATAGAGGCACTTGCCTCTCCAAAGTATGTTGTTCTATCTAGGTCTACAGCAAATCCTACCTTGTCATCACCTTGTGGAAACCCTTCTCTGACACCAGGAAATTCTACAATAGCTTCATCATTCTCAACCCAATCTAGAGTTGGTTTTCCTTCTCGTCCCCAATCAATCAAATGTGAGTGTACAAGGGGTAATTCATTGCACCCTTTTGTTGTAAAAGATTTTGATAACATGCATACCTGGTTATTTGAGTGACCTAATATATTTTCATCATCGATAGGTGATTTGTGATCCTCTGTCATGTCTATTACTTGTGGGCTGAAATCATGATCAGATAAGAATTCATAGTCATGAGAATCTGTCACACTTTCTATGTATGTTTCAGCTTTTGATGTTGTATCACTTATCTCCTCTTGTTCTTGCATCTAATTTTGTTGTAGATTTGTGGGCCTCCTTTGTATAGTGGTTACCCTTCTTAAGCCCGGTATAAGTCATTGTATTCTTTGCTTGTCTTATTCATTGGGTGGAGCTTGAGTTGTTTCCCTTGGAAAAAGTATTGACAACAACCAAGGATTAGGCTCATTTACTGGTGCTAATTCGGTGTATGTTACCATATTTGCTTGTTTGTATGTTTCAGATACTATATTGATAGGTGACTTGGTGCTAGGTTCTTGTAGAAGTTGTCTCATATCTTCACCATTTGATTCCATACTAGGAGATGTTGGTGCTTTCTTGCTTGTCTGAGATGAAGAGGGAAACACTCATGTTGACAACTGACTTTGAGGCATGTATTATGAAGATAGTCGTAGTTTGTACAGTATATCTAGTGTATGTTGTCTTGCTTATGTTATATTTGGTACATGTTTATATCCTAACCCTTGATTCTTTGGGTTTTCATTCGGTACAATGGGTTCTAATATTCCTTCCTTTTGTAATCCCAAGCCTATGGTACCATCGTACCCATGTTCTTGTAGCATCTTGAATCCATTGCCATACTGATCTAAAGGTAACCTAGGTATGGTCATGTCATCTTCTTCTCTGTATATCTAGTGATTGACATCTTCATTCATAGATTATTCTTGTAAATCTCCCCACCTAATGAAAGAGCATGAATCTGAGTATCTTACTATTTTTTTTCCTTAATCTTGTTTAATTATTGTGTTTTGAGGTTTCCCAAAAGACCTAGGAGAAAGAGATAATTGTTTACCCTTCAAGGTACTTGAAATAGAGTATTCCCCACAACAAACATCCTTAATCTGCAAAGAAGATGTTGTAGGCTCATTCTTTTGTATTTCTATGATTGTTAATGAATCCATTTGTGTAGTCAGGGGTGTTGCTTGATTAATGGGTACATGGTTATTTACACTTGTCTTTAAGCGATTACAGTGTTGGAATGGGTTTGGATCACCCTTTATGGTGATTTTAATGCCATTGTATGGGAATTTAACACATTGGTGAAATGTTGATGGTACAACTTGCATGGTATGAATCCATGGGCGGCCCAATAATATGTTGTACCCTAGTTCTTTGTCCAACACTTGGAAAGTAACCTCTATTGTTATAGGTCCTATTTGCACTGGTAGTGTAACTAAACCTTTTGAAAGACGCTCTTCATCATCATATGCTTTGATGTTTATTCTTTTTGAAGGATCAATATGAAGTTCAGAATATCCCAATTCCTTAACCAACTTTAATTTATAGATGTTGAGACCAGCTCCTTCATCTATAAGTATTGTTTTGATTCTTCTATAATGTATGTAATCTTCTAGATGTAGCGGGCCATTATGGAGAAGTCTATCACTAGGAATATCTTGTTCTATGAATGCAATACGGGTAACATTAGCGAAATTTCCCACCATGGATTGGAAGGCATTTTCATCTATATCTCTGTCAACTATTGAATCTTGAAGTGCTTTGTCTAGGATAGCTTTATGAGTAGGTGATATATGCAATAGTTCAAAGAGTGATGTTTGGGTCGGGGTTTTCTTGAGTTTCTCAACAACATTATACATCCCTACCGCTGGTGGTGGGTTTGATGGTACTCCTTGTAAAGTTACTTTAGATCTACGAGTAACTACTGCACAATCTTTGTCTCTGGGAGTTATTGTGATTGTAGCCATTGCATCATCTCTTATGCGGGAACTATCTGCAACATATGATGTGTTATCAAGGTTCATTTCATATCCCTTCCTATGGTCATTATGTGCAAGTCTGACGTCCATGATATGTGCTATAAGTTTATCTTCAAACCATCCCAAATGAAACGGTTCTTCATGCCCCCAGTCTATAAGACAAAGATTCTTGTCTTTATCATATTTTGGTGCTTCTGAAATCATGCAAATTTGGTTATCATAGTTGTAAGTCTCTTGATATTGCTCATCATTATCAAGTGCTTCTTGTGAATCATCATTTACTACATCCCCTGATCTAATGGCATGAATAGTATAGTCATATGAGACTTTTGTGTAGTTCATTGTGTTGTCTTGTGTTCTTGATGTAGATGCCTTCCCTTTATCATGTTTGACAAATGGATCCTTAAAGATGGTATGATTCGTGTTTGCTGAAATTTTGTTGGTGTCAATTGTGATGTCACCTTGATCGATCATGTCTTGGATTAATTTTTTCAATTTATATCAACTTGCAATTTTGTGACCTTTAGCATGATGATATTGACAAAAATCATTATCATTCCACCATGCAGGTTTGAAAGGACCTAGTTCATATACTCTTACTTCTGGAAAAGTGATCATATTTGTCTGTATACTTTTTTAACACTGATTCAATAGGTTACCCTAGAGGTGTGTAATTCCTTTTTCGAGCATTTACCCTTGGGAATTTTGTGTTCATAGTTTGCACAGCGTTTATATTGGTCAATCTAGTGTTATTCTCTGTATGTGGACTAAAAGATTGACTTGGGCCTTGTAAAGACAAAATCGGTTGAGTTATATTCATTGTACGGGCATCTACAACACCATCGTTGGTCACATTTTTGTTTTTTGACCAAAATTTGGATTTATCAATGTTGTTTTTATTGCCATATTTTATGAGACCTTGTTCTACTATTCCTTTCTCACACTTCAGGGCTTTTTCAGTGATTTGTTTAAATGTGGTCAAACATTGCATTTGTATCGGGTACTTGATTTTAGGGATTAAGTTTTATGCGAACATGTCAACTTGCTCTGTTTCGAGAATAATAGTCTTGCACCTTCTATAGAGAGCTCTCCATCTTTGTATGAAGGACGCAAATTTTTCATTCTCATATTGTTTTGTGGCACATAAGTCCATCAAAGTGAATGGGGTTTCAATGTTATGCGAGAAGTTAGCAATGAAATGTTCAACTAATTCACCCCATGATGTGATAGTTGGTGGTAGATGTGAAAACCACTCCAAGGTTGAGCCTCCTAGACTTTTAGGAAACAATCTCATTAGATATGTGTCTTCAGTTGCAACCTCTATACATGTCGTAAAAAACTCTAATGTGATCTCTAAGATCACCTTTCCCTCAGTATCTGTCAAATTTTGGTGTTTCAAAATGTGGTGGGAAAGGTGGCATGTATAATGTGTAATCAAAAGGGTCAGGACGTAAGCCCTTCATTGTGTAGCTCTTTTTATCGTTACCGGTTTGCATAATTGCCATTTGTTGTTGCAAATTTTGTACCTGTTGGGTCAGAATATTTGTTTCAGTCAGGGGTACACTTTGCGCATGTATATTTCCCACAAAAGGATTCGTGGTAGTATAACTAGGAGGTTGTTGAAAGGTACTAAAATTATAATTCTACGTGTTATGGGTTCTGCTAGGTACTATGAAATAAGCGATACATGAACCCATGTTTGATTGGTTTGTACTTATTGTATTAGCGGAACCTAGGTTTGTATTCTGATGACTGTATGTAGATCCTATGGAATAGGAAACCGGAGGTTGAGTCGCACTTGTTGTATGAGAAACTTGTGTTTGGATAGGTATTGAGATACTTGACATTATCAGTATTGTGTGAGAGGCTAGGATAGCCTATGTTGGTGCACTAACGTTTATTGTTGAGGATGATGCACTTGATTGAGAAGTCGTGTTTGAATTGGCATTTGTTTGTATAGATGATGTTGGTGTATTCTGAGGAAAACTTGAGGTCATCGCTTGTGTTTGTGTCATATGTGGTATTTGACTACTATTTGGACCTAAAGTAGTTCCTAGTGGTAATATTGTTGTGATATCAAAATCTTCAGGTTATTTGGCCCTATTTTGTAATAACAACGAGAGATATTTGTCCCTATCATTATGTATAAGAGCATCTAGGATCATAAGGACATGTGGGTCTTGTTGAGCTGACTCAATCTCTTTGTGTGTTAAATTTTGTTGTAGCTCGTGTATTGTGGGAATTGCTTGAGGATTTGACTATTGACTTCTTGATATGTCCATGTTCCAAGTTGGATTAACTGACAAGTCGTTGTTTGGGTCCATCTTACTTTTTGCCTTTTGTGACCTTGTGACAGGCATTTAAGACTTCTATATGAGGATGGTTTAGAACCTAATGCAAGACTACAATAATGTAAGACTCTGGACCTAAATACAGAATATGCAACACTAGACCAGACTCTCTATTAGGGATTTGGACGTGAGACTTGTTGAGTATTTCGATATTTTTGCAACGCAAGTTTTTCAAGTTCTTCTCTTAGAAGTTCTTCAGCAATTTCTCTATCAATTCTACGGGCAATTTTATACTCCCTATTTAGCTCACATTCGACTCCTATGTACTGAGGTGCATTTCTCTTTAATCTCCAAGCCAAGTTACCTAAACCGTCAATGATTTCTCATTGACCATCATTTGGCACTAGATTAGGTTGCTCGAAGGGGAGCAAACCATCACCTGGGAGACCCATTAAGATGCATGCTATGACTTTCTAGGATGATTATGCAGATGATGACAGACTAAGACAGATGTATATGAGGACGTAAATGAGGACTTATGCAATGTAAACGAGGACGATAATAAGGACGTAAATGAGGACTATGCAAAGACTAACTCCTAAGGATGTATATGAGGATGATAATAAGAACGTAAATGAGGACTATAATAAGGACGTAAATGAGGATGATAATAAGAATGTAAATGAGGACTATAATAAGGACGTAAATGAGGATTATGCAACTTCTAAGGACGTAATGAAGATGATAACAACGACATAAATGAGGACAATAATAAGGACGTATATGAGGACTATGCAACTTCTAAGGACGTATATGAGGACTATGCAGAGACTTCCTATGGTCACAAGTATGTTAAAAAAATTGAGTTTGTAGGATCGTCTAATGTTTCAAGATAAACTTCATTTATAGTAATTTTGCCTGTAGGACAAGTTTGTTGTTTTCCAAATCTGAGAATAGTTGTTTGAAGATAGGTATAGTTGACTGAACTGTGTTCTGACCAACTCTGAGAATTTAGAGATACGTAAGGTAGGGCCTAAAATAGCCCAAATACTAACTCAATACTAGTCTGGTACAACAATACCTATAAAAGAACTAGCTCCACTCCACGGCACACACTTCTCGGGCATGTGAGTCTCTCTTACCCCGAAGATCCGAAGATCTTATCACTGAGGGATTTTTGTCTCATAATGCAAGGTACATGAGGGGTATCTATGGGGTATGATCCGCACTCCCGAAATCACTGAATGTAGGATTTGGGCTACTAAGTTGATTCTTATTGTAAATTTTGAGGGGTCTCGATCCAATGATGGATTCTCAAAGCAAGCCACTTAAGACTTTAGTTGAGCTTATCGATGCAGGGAAGGCCCCCACATACGTCGAATTCACTCAACACTCTAGCCGCTTGACCAGTATATTTATATAGCGGCTCGAAAAACCCGCTCGAGAGTACGCTGGGAGAGATGATATCCCCAATGCATCCCAATTCGAAGTACCTTTGAAGGGTGATGAAATCCCTAGTCAAAGATACCCCTCACATCTAAAATGAAAAATTTGGGTGCTGTTATCACCTTCTCCCTTTCTCCCAAGACCCCGAAGGCGGGTGGAAAGGTAGTTGATGCAATAGTAGGTCCACCCCAAACACGATAAAAAGTTATTTCCCTTAAATAAAATCAAGTGTGAGTTATTCTATTGATAAGCCTAATTCATGTTCAATTTAAAACCCAAAATTAGGTGTGAGATATGCATGTGCATGTCAATTTTAGAACACCAAACTGAAGTGTGAAAGCATGCATGTCAATTTTAACCAGGTTTATTTTAAGCCCAATACTGAAGTGTGAAAACATGAGTGTGTAATTCAGTAATGATCTAATCTTCTCTGTAAATTCACCACATGTTGTAGATAGATAATCAGTAACCCAAGAAAATCCACAGAAAACAGAAAATTTAACTATGAAATATACCAATGCGTAATGATACCTGAGTGAATGCGTGATTTTGTGTGGGCGATTACATGATGATATTTGTGTGATTTCACAATTTTGAGAGGGCGAATGCATGAAACTAACAAAGCGAATTCGTAAAAATAACAGGGCGAATGAGTGACAGATAAACAGACAATTAATGAACCCTATCAAAAGCATAAACTTTACCAAAAACCTGCAAAACTAAAAACTATGAATGCGTGATGATGTGTGGGTGAATGCGTAATGATGTGCGGGTGAATGCATAATGATGTGTAGGTGAATGTGTAATCATGTGTGGGTGAATGCGTAATGATGTCTGGGTGAATGTGTAACACTTAGCGGAATGTGTATAAATATTGGCAAATGTGTGACAGATATTGAAAAATCCCACAAAAAACACAAACTCAAACCAGAAACTAAAAACTATGAATGTGTATTTGTGTCAACACGAATGTGTAAATCTGTCTATGCGATTGTGTGATTGCGTATGCGCAATTGCGTGAAGATGAGATCTGCCTTTGAAATCCCTACAAAACCTGCAAGAAATCTAAAAAATCCGTACGATCTACAAAAATCACACAAAAAACACAGAGGGTTAATTAGTTGTTTCTTCACGTTGGGTTCACCAAAATGTCATATGTAAAATTCATCATGTAATCAAATTTAAAACAACGTAAATCACGAATCCCTATTCAATTAAATAATTTAAAAACAAAACTCAATGAAATAATAGATGCATATAGAATAATTCTAAATAATGTAAAACTCCCTATTGTGCATCATGGCTTCCATTGTTCTTCCCTTCTTTGTGGTATGGTGGCTCTCAAATACTGTGTTGGCAACCTGCAAGTGACACATAGATTCAAAGTTCGTGATTGTTGAAAATGGAGATTGAATGCTAAATTTATAGATAATTGGAGAGGATTGATTGGGAGGTGGAACATAATGATTAAGAGGTGGAACTCAGGTGAGCTCCCATGCTAATTGATAGTTGAACTGTTGATTTGGAGGTGGAACTCAATTGATTGAATAGATTAAATGAGTTAACTGATTGAGAAAAAAGTTGATTGAAAGATGAAAAGGGGGGATTGGAGGATAATTGATTGATGACAAAGAAAACTTTATTTAGAAAAAGCTAACTAGAAGATAAAAAAATGAATGATTGGAGAGAATTAAAGAAATGAAATAGTTAACTGATTGAAAGCTTTTTGAGAAAAAAGCAAAGTGGAAGATAGAAATAGAGATTGAAAAGATAATTAATTTAATTAATTAATTAATTGAATTAATTAATTTACCATGTGCTTGCACTTTGACTTTGATTTTCAATTTAATCTTTGCATGAGATTTAATTCAAATATTCAATTTATTTTAAATTCAATTTGTTATTTGAATATATTTAGAACTTGACTTTGATTTTCAATTTGATTTTTGAAATCATGCAGATGTATTTGAATTTCATGAAATTAGAAGAATATGAATTTGAATTTGAATTTGAATTTGAATGAAATTAATGTAATTAAATGAAATTAGAAGAAATGTGAAATTAAACGAAATTAGAATTTGGGGATTTGGAATTTGAAACTTGAAGAATTAATTAGTTAATTAAATAATTTAAAGAAACTATTTAATTATTTAGAAACTGAATTTAATTAAATAATAAAGATTATTTAAATTAAAGGAATTAAAATCATAATTAATTAAATAGTTAATATTTAATTAATATTTAGAAAAAGGTTCAATGATTAATTGAATATAGATAGAAATTGAAAATGAATTTATTTAAATAATAAAGATTATTTAGATTAAAGAATTAATAATCATAATTAATTAAATAATAAATGTTTAATTAGCATTAGAAAATTGTTGAATGATTAAATGATGATAAAATTGAAAATAGAATAATTAGTAAGATGATGAGGAAATATGAAATTAGAAGAATAAGATTAATTAACTTAATTAAATAATTAAAGATTATTTAACTAATTTAGATGAATAATTAGAACATGATCAATGAGACATTTTTAGGTGTCTACAAAAAATGTAAAAATGAAATTACCTTTATCAACTATAATAATTTATCATAGTTTCCCTATGTAGATGATTATGGTATATAGAAAAGGAGGATGAAGCAGAAGACATTATTGAAGGTGATAGAATATTATGATATTTAAGAAAGTGGTTCAACTCTTCTAACTAATTTGTGTAACATTTGTGTCATCATGCCCTTATTTTCTGCTAGATCTCTCCTTAGGTTTGTCATCTTTAAAAGAGGTGGAAATCTCATTATATTTTGTCTGATTTTTAGATTTCTTCTTCCCTTTGTCTTCGATTGTTTGTGCTAGACAAATACTTGACTCTAGAGAAATACATCTAAGTATATAATCTTAACTTACTTCCCAGTCAAATGGTCACAAAATATCTCAAAAGAAAGCATATTAAATTATTAACCTAAGACATACATAGTGGAATAAAAGGTAGAAGAAAAGACTACAAATGATATTTTTAACCTAGATAAAACCAAGAGTATGCATTCCTTATTAGGTTTATCTTTTCCACAAAAAAACAATTGAAAAATGAATTATTTAAACTTAACCAAATAATCATCAATGGTGGGAAAATATTTCAAGAGAAAGAGATGCCAATTCTACCTTTATTTGCAAAACACATAATTATAATTGTACCAAAGAAATATTTGTATCTATACCAGACCTACTTTGGTCTAGTGCACTCCTCTATGTGTATTGAAAAGAAATTAGAAACATGCAATGCAATCAAGCCCATAGTCTGGTCAAATTTGATCCTAGAAGAAAATGTCTTGTAGTCCATACTAAATTCAAGTTTATGGTCATCCAATGAAGACCATTAACCCCTCGAGAGGAGAAATGTGTGCATTTTAACTTTTCATATGTGATAATTATGAGTGAGTGACTATTTAATCATGGCCAAAAGGGAGAGGGAAAGGCTTTCAAACTAGGGGAAGGTTAACTAGGATGATAATGGTGATAATGGAAAGAAAAAAAAGAAGGATAATACATAGGAAGTTGACCTATCAGAAATTGTGGATAGAGATATTGTCGTATATAGTAATTCAACAGTTATCTCCAAGGTATGGGCATTAAAAAAAGCAGGGAAGAAATTCGTAAATGGGTTTGTCTGCATTGGAAAAATGCCAAAGAAATATACTCCATGCCAAAACAATTCTTCATGGTGGAATTTGATGATGAAGAGGACAGGAATTCAATCCTTCAAAAAGGAATTTCGTAGTTTGAATAATTGTATATATATGTCTAGAGATGGACTCTGAATTTTGATCCCTATGCCCAAACCCCGGAGGAAAAACCAATTTGGTTGTGGTTATACAATCTCCCCTTTGAATTTTGGAGTGAAGATAGCCTGCACAAAATTGGTAATAAAATGGGTATAACATTAGAAACGGATATGGGGGATGATGACCAAATTCACTTTGTTTGCATTAAAATTTTCAGTATTCAATCAATCCCAAAAGAGATGAAATTTTGGACATCTGCGGGATGATGGATTAAAAGGATTGAAAAAGAGAAAGAAAAATTCTTTTGTACAAGATGTAGAAGGAGAAACCACAATATCGGTCGGTGCAGAGTGACAGTCTACAAATACTGGAGACAAATAAGTTGGAACAAAACTCAAGTGGAAACCCAAATAGATACCATTCTAAAGGATGATAAGATCAAGGATTACAAAAAAAACAAAGCAATCATTGTTGTAAATGATCAAGATAAAGGAGGATGTTCCTTTGTACAGAACAAACAGGGCAGAGCAGAATCAAAGCCTTTGTTCTCTCCTCATATAGTTCAAAATGAGGAATAAATTCAATTGCTCAAATGGAGGGAAGAAGAATATGAACTAGACATCACTGAGCCTAGAACCATCAGTCAAATGGTCGCAATCTCATCCAAGGAGACCCCTGCCAACCAAGAGTAGGTAGAAAAACCAACAACAAGAAAAGGGCACAAGATGGCCTACTTCCAGATCAGTCATCCATCAAAAATTACTTGTTGAGATCCAGGGGAGGTAAGCCCTCTCTTGGGGGGTGGTGAAGATCCTTACATGGAATGTTAGGGGCTTGAATGCCCCTAACAGACGGCGTTCGGCTAAACACCAAATACATAGCAATTTAGTTGACATTATGATTTTGTAGGAAATGAAATTGTCTAGAGAAAATTGAGAAGCCTTCATAAAATATTGCTATGGATGGGCAGGATTTTCACAAGAGGCTATAGGTGCATCAAGAGGACTATATGCTTTTTGGAAACCAAACAAACTAACATTATCTATATTATCTTCTAACCAGAATTGGATAAAATGTGAAGTTAAAAGTCTCTTTTCTGATTTGAGATATATTCTGTATAATATCTAAGACCCCACTAAAACACCAAAGAAGAAAGAATTGTGAAAAATGCTAAGTTTATAAGTGCAAAATAGACATTGTAAGGCCATTTTGGTAGGGGATTTCAACGCCATCCTGCACCCCAATGAAAAGGTAGGAGATCTAGGCAAAATATTGCAGGTACAAATTGATTTCCTCCAGATCGCCACAGAGGTCGGATTGACTAACATACTTCCCCCTAACGGGAAGTTCACGTGGAAAAATAGGAGAATCACATTTTCAATTAATGTTGAGAGGCTAGATAGATTTTTCATAACTGGAGAATGGTTGAGGGAGGATACACTGCCAAATTTATTGATAAGACCAATTCCAATCTCAGATCACTTCTCAGTTGAATTAAGCATCACCAAAATGGTAATCATGGTAGAAGTCAATTCAAATTTGAGGGGATTTGGTTCCGATGGCCAGACCTAATGAAAACCATAGCAAACTAGTGGGTATAATCCAATACAGTTAAAGGGATGAAGGAAGATGTTCACCTTTGTAAGAGACTGCAATTTTTGAAAGAAAATTTAAAAGTCTTGAACAAAACAACCTTCAAGAATATCTTTAAAGAAAAGAAGTGGACTGAAGGGGAATTAGAACAACTAACTAAAATTGTAATCCAACAAGGCATGACTCGGGTAGAATTTACCAAAGAAAAAAAATTGATGTTGGATTATGAAGAAATTCTTGCCAGAGAAGAATGTTAATAGAGATCAAAGTCGCAGGAAAATTGGTTGAAACATGGGCACTGTAACACTAAATTTTTTCATAATTCCACTAAAATGAGGAGAGGAAGAAACAGAATTGTGGAGATGGTTAATAGTGATGGAGAGATCAACACGGACATGGTTGCGATTAATGAAGCAAGGGTGAAGTTTTTTTCTAACCTCCTTGGAGGAGAAGGAAAAGAAAAGACAAGGTCCAACAATTTTCTAAACAGCATTTCATCAATGGTGATGGGTGAGAATAATTGTATGCTAATAGCCCCGGCTTCATATGAGGAAGTTAAGCAAGACACATTCCAAATAAACCCAGATAAGGCTCCTAGGCCAAACGGCTTTATAGTGCAAGTCTTCCAAAAGTGTTGGGCTTTCATGGGGAAGGACATTTTCCCAGTGGTAGAAGAATCTAGAAAATGAAGGTTGATGTTTAAAGAATTGAACAATACCAACATTTCCCTAATTCCAAAAATATTAGAGCTTATGAGAAAAAATATAGAAGAATAAAACAATTTTGCACATAGAATAATAGGCTTCAATATTACTTCCTTAAATACATTTGCCAATATATATAGGAGTGACATATCCTATTTTCTTGCAAACTACCCAAACAACTTTTCTAAATATATTGAGTTGTTTTGACAACTCAATATACATACACTAATATTTTAACCCATTTAACAAACTATGAATCTACTAATAATTTTATATTCTTACCACTCATAAATACTAGTGAGATATCAATTTAATTCACTTTACCTCACACACACTATGTGAACACTAATACATTTTCCCAACATTCCTTAGTGTGAACATGGTAAGAACTCAGCCTTTATCTATAGTAAGCCCAACTCTCATGATCTTGATTAAAAATGAAAGGCACCTCCCGTCAACTTTTCATGGTTTTCACACAGGCTTACCACAAACCTGGACATGAATAGGAACCCACCAACTATTCACCTCGGGTGGTTTTCTAGATCCTCCAACAAACCCTTTCAAGATCCATGATCTAAATTACTTTGGTTCTTTTGTTTACCACTAACCTTGTACATTAGGGAAGTTATATATATCACAAACTTGAAAACCCCGCACTAGAAATGGTTTCACATTACATTCCAGAAGAACACAATGTTCTTAATTGTAGTCACTGTTATTAATTATTGCCACTCAATCTCGAACAACATAGACAACTGTCACTGATGCTAGAAATTTCCCTTGACTTTAGTCATTTTGGCATGAAATGGGAATGGAACATTGGTTATTATTCCCCCCCACAATGTGAAATTCTAATTATTCACACAACCAAGAACACTAAAAAGAAAATCATATCATGATGCATAATATTGTCTAGATCTTGATGTCTAGATCTTGTTGCACATGATCACCATTTCCAATGAACGTATTCATTGAACGATCATCTTCCTATGAAGTATGGCAATCAAAGGATCATCTAAGTCAAAGGACCTTTGCAGTCATCTGCTCTTTGATACAATCATTTTTCCAGCATTCACACACCATACTAAAAAGAAGAATTTCAAATGCCACCAAACTTGATAAGTGGCCCCATCGTTGGTGACTGGCGAGAGGTTGTTGAGTGTCCTCCTTCCTCTATTGCCACCTAACTCCAATTGAATTGCTACTTAGAAAATTTCACTTTTGAGTCTCATTATGTCCATTATGAGGAAAGGATATATCCCCCCAAGATGTGAACCTTTTACAAGGAGTGTCGCGTACCACCGATCATGCACTCCAATGAAAATATCATTTTACATCACAATTTATTTATTTTTTAAATAAATATTTTATTTTTTTTAGATAAAAGTGGAAAAGCCACTGAATAATTTTATTAATATAAAGAGTTTACAAAAACTTGATTCGGATAGGCATGCCGGTAGGAAAGAACCACACAAAGAAAACCTCTGGTGATAGCCTTTGATCAAAAAAACATATAAAGATATCAGTTTGATAGCACCCTGTACATGGAAATAGACCAAAACCCATTCCATAACAAAACCAAGAAGCCCTATACAACACCCCCCCCCCTCCCCCCCAATGGTGGACAAGCCACAAAATTACACAATAAAAAAAGAACCCATAAGATAATCTATATCATGACTCAAACTGCCATGTGCTTGAACTTTCCTCCGGAGGAACAAAAGAAGAAGAGCAAGAAACCACATCAACACCCGCAGAAGGAGGAAACAACTGAGGAGAGCCAGAAACAGCCACTCGAATGTCCAAGAGAGAGTGGATTCTAGTGAACACATCAAGCGCAACAGCTAAATAAAGAGGAGGAATATGATCAATCAATCTTTCAAATTCAATAATTGTATCATCATAGTAGTCTCCAATTAGTCCACACCTGGCTACAAAAAAAATTCTCCATTCAATCCATTAGCAAGAAGCTTAGTAAGAGGCATGAAACCACCATAAGGGAGCAAACCATAATCAAAACTATAAAAAGATAGAGCATAATCCACATCACAAGAAGAATAGTATGGTGAGACCAAGAAGGTATCAGCCAATGCCCAAACCATAGGAGCATCCAAAAGAAAATCCATGCAAATAGTGAGAAAACAAGAAACCACTCCAGATATGCTAAAATTTGCATTTTCCACCAACCAAGATTTACCCACCACCTTCCTAATTGCATAAAAAACATCCGGAGAATACAGATTAAAAATACACCCAAGTTTCTCATCATCATATGCATGAGAGTCACAAAAATTGCCAAACTTAGGAGGAACAGAGACTCTATATTGACCTTCAGATTGAACAAGTGACATAAGGAAAAATAAACATTCACACAACTGAACAAACCACTAATGCCACAAGGTTCATATTCCTCGAGCATATTTAATAAAGATCTCATAAAAGGCGACATCATAACATATATTGCTTGGTAGTGATGTTGGACATCCCACACGAGCCAAGAGAATCGACTCGAGCAGAATATCGAACATCAATAACCAAAATTAAATCACATAATCCTCAAAGATATGGCCAACCCAGGTGAAACAAAAATAGAGCACCATGATATCAGGCAATATCCAAAATAATTGCAGTGACAAGATATGGACAATGTACCTCAAGCGTGAAATGATAAATACTATGATACCAATTTACATTCCAAGATAGCCAAGCATGGGAGAAACAAATGTAGGCCACCAATGCAAATGATGATAAATACAGCCCACATGAAGCAATTTAAAGTTTACATGGAGTACCCAACACAAATATTCCCAAAGAACAGTTGATACAAGATAAGAGATACATTCCCATATAACAAGTTGACATAGAGATGATTAAACAGTGCCATGCCAAAACAATCGAGTACCCAAGGAACAAGTAAACATCACTTCCAATCATGATGGCATATCCTTCCCAAAAAAGAAAAGCAACTCATAATAAATAATCATCAAACATCAAAGTAATAAATAAGAATCACACAACATAATCATAGGATGCATCGCCCCCAATATTACACCCTCAAAAGACTAGCATCAGGTAAAATGCCAACACAAAGTCATGTCATGGCATGACATATGTGAAAAGCACCACCACCAATACAATCCATTGGGGTGTCTAACCTTGGGGGAAATGCCCACCAAATCCATGTTAATATATAATATTTATACAAGAGGAAGGAATGTCTGTGGAGGCAATCTCCAAGTAATTAGTTTGCTCAGCTATTGCCTTATTAGCAAGAAAGTCAACAATGCAATTAATTTCCCTATAGAAATGAGAAATAGAAAAAGAACTAAAAAACTTTAATTGGCCAAGAATTCAATCTAAGAGGTATTTTAACTGCCAAGAGGAACATTTCTTATTGGATAGGGCATGAAAAGTCACCATAGAATCACCTTCAATTACAATATCCTTAATATTTAGAGAAATAGCTAAATCCAAACCAAATGATAAAGCATGAAATTCAACAGAATTATTAGTCCCAATACCAATATATTTACAAGCATCCTTAATGATTTTTGAATTATGATAAAAAATGACAACTCCAATCCCCGAATTGCTAGGGTTACCCTTAGAAGCCCCATCATTATTTAGTTTAAATTTGGATTGTGGAGGAGGGGACCATTTAGCATTTCTATGATTAATAATAGAGGATATCCCCAAGGACACCGACCCATGACAAGGAATGTGATGCAAAGAGTCTTGGGGCCTAGTTTCGTACACCTTCTTGAGTGACTTGTCCTACTCAACCCTACAACTACTTCAGTCCTTCCCAAGGCACTTGGTTGGGTTTATGATAATGAGACCTCCAAGTTCTGAACCTTCTTGACTTTCCTTGTAGGTACAACCAATGGTTTCTATACAATCAACTCCACCACTTGAGGTTGCTACCTCAATTACTCACACACTCCTCTCCTGGGCTCCAACCACTCCTGCAAGGATCTTAACACACAATCTCTTCCTATGGTTTCCCAATGCATCAACAAGGTGTCTTCAATGTATTTTGAGGTTTAAGACTCACCAAATCTATCGCATTGGCTTCTTAACCCTTCTAGGTCTCTATCGGCACCTAATTAGGCCTAATTGCATTAGCCCTCCCTGGGCGGTTTTAGGGGTTTAACTTGAAAAATTCCCAAACAATCTTAAAAATACATCATTTATTTGGGTACCCTTTTGGAAGTTACAAACAATACATGAAAAGTGCATCTAGGTTCTCTGTACAAGTGGGGTTTCCAATGCTACACTATTTTGAAGGGTTTTAGACCTAGTCGGTGAATTCACAAGAAGGGTCTAGAACTCTTCACCAGTCAAATATCCTGCTCCAAAAACCTTGGTAACATTCAAGGGGAATCAGACTGATTTCCATCCATATGCTACTTGGTCCTATACCAATCTCCATGTGCTCACAAATCGCACGTTTCTTGTTGTCCTAACTCACCTACTCCCAGCGGTAAGCCTAGGGCTTCATTGTTTCTCCTCCTCCTGGACCTACAACATCAAACACCCTATTCCTAAACTATTTAAAGACCCTAACCTATCATTATTAGTGATTTCAAAAGGTGTCATCAAAGTGTAATAACCCACTATACTTAACCCAACAAAATTTTGGCCTCTTTTTTTTTTTATTTAATCATTTGTGTTTGATTCAATCGCATACTCTGGGCATCCATCCATTTGGATTAGGAATTCATCCATCTGGGATGAGCATCTAACCATACAGTTTAGGCATCTGTCCATACGGAACAGAAGGTTTCATCTATCCAATATAGGATAGGCATCTACCCATACAGGGTAGGCATCTATCCAATTGGGATAGGAGGTGCTTTGGCTAGAGACTTAGACTCATTGTGACCATTCGGGTCCTGAGTCACTCACTAAGTACTACACTCTTCTAATAGGAGTGCACTGAGGTCACCATCCTTAGGAGAAATCAAAATAACATAATGCAAGCTTAAATTCTACCTCGAAATTTGGCTTAAAGCCTCGGGAAGTCAAGCGAATCCATACAGGATTCCTTTTGAGTATGCATTGAATTACTTTTTCCTTTATTGTCCTTATCTTTCAATTAGGATTCTTCGCAATCCTTCTTCTTACCAATTCCTAGACCCCATCCACGAATGCCTGAGTACTAGGGACAACTTCGTCCCTAGACTGCCTACATACCCGTTTCGGCACAGGATCAAGGCGTAAAGTATGTAGTTCTATTTTCTAATCTATGGTTAAATGTAAAATGTTTGGTGGGTATGCAACCCTTTCTAGGGTCAATGTCCTAGACAATTTCTCTGCGGTTGCTGCCCATGATGGTAGCACTTAAGCAAAGGCTCAAGGTGGCCTATTGCTTGTGGCCTAAAACAACTAGATCCTAATCCTATCATAAGCGTCACCCTTGACCCAATTGTCAATCGTCAACAACTCTTCAAGATTAAATCAAATTTATAAAAGCATTTCACTCAATCAACCCTAAAGGGGTTTACTATGGTTTAACTCAGCGGATGTAAAATCATTTAAGGATTATCTTATTAGATTATCGATCCAAGGGGGATTACCCGCCCCTTGGATTTTAACTTCCAAGTGACCCTTAGTACTCCCTGACGATTTATAGGGACGATGCCATAGACGTCATTGATGCAGCTTTATTAGGCATTAAGTGCAGTAGTTCAACACGATGGCATTACCCGTAAGCGTGACCCAGAGGCACCGTAAATACCGAATGTTGCTAGGTTTTTGTTTTCCAACTCCCTTTGTTTAGTTTTCTAACTAAGAGGCTATGAAAACTTTTAATTAGCATCATGCTTGAAATAATTATGAAATGAACGTGCATAATTAAACATTGCAAAGCTTAATTAATTGAAATAACTACTTATATGGGCTTCATGAACCACTTGAAAAAAATACCATCCTTCTACAGCTAAATTATTTAATATTCAAAACTTGAAATATAACTTGCACGATAATGACAATTATGAAACTCGCCCATTGATAATTAAACATGTAACTTACATAAAGATGGTGAAAATGTAACTTGCTCATCAATAAATGCAAATAATGTATAAGTAATTCGCATGATGCAAGAATAGTGTAATTTCCATGCAAGATTAAGCAATGTTTCTTTCTATCACGAGAATAATTAATTATAGAGTCACTAGTTCAAAATAAGCAATTAGTTTAGACATTAGACAAATTTTGGATCAAATCATAATAATATAAATTAATTGTTTTTAATGAATCTAAAATACCAACTAAGTAACCCAATAAATCTCAAATAAATTGAAAGATTCCAATTATAAAATTAGATATATTTTAATTTACAATTATAAATTTACTAAAGATTGATTTGGTGGTATTAGATAACGATGATCCAAATTATTTATTAAATTTATTTAACTTTACCAAACTAAAATAAAAATTAAAGAAAATATTAACAAAATCCAATTTGCAAATTAATTTTACGTAGTGTCTTTCATTGCCAAGTGGGGAGTGGGGGCCACGGGTCCCATCACCACTATGGACCTGCAAGTGCAGGCCCGCAGTGATGAGGGGAAAGTTGTGGGCCCCTCCACTCCCTCTACGGCCACTGTCATAGCAGTGACCATAGGGGTAGTGGAGAGTACCACTCCCCCGGTGGTTATAGTAACTCCCCCCCCCCCCCCCCTTCGTTGACTAGTTAATTTATTGTATATAAAAAAAAAATTGAAAACTACTTTATTTTATTTCATTTTTTTATCGTATAAATTTAATATTACAAAATATATATATATGGTTTTATTCCATTTTTATTAACAATTTAAGAGGGGTATATAAAAATGTTATTATAAAAATAAAATAAGAATCTACTCACCCCCTTAAATTGTGCATCATCAATATTAATTCATGTCAATATTGATGTCACAATGAAGCCCTAGGCTTACCACTGGGAGTAGGTGATATAATAGTAATTGTATCAAATCAAAAGTGATAAAGGAGGGTTGTGACATCCTCCCCCCCTTAAATTGTGCATCATCCCGATGCACTTATTGAATGTATCCATAACAGAGTCTATAGTTCATGATTAGTTTAAAACAAAAAAGGAAACAATTGTTGCATTTCCCTAGTATCTTCCCATGTGGCATTCTTTTCATCATACTAATTCCATTGTACTTTGCATTGATCAACCTCTCTATTGCGCAATTGGTACTGGCGCCTCTCCAAGATTCTGAATGGCTCTATCATTATTTCCCCCATTTCCTGGACTTATAACGCATCCCAATTCAAGATATGTTTCTCATCAGGTACATACTTTTTAAGAAGAGATACATGGAAGACATCATGGATTCGGCTCAACTGGGGAGGTAAGGCCAACCGGTATGCAACTGGATTAATCCTTTCCAATATCTCAAAAGGCCCAACATAACGAGGTGTAAGCTTAGTCTTTTTCCCAAACCTTATGGAACTCTTGTGTGGCCTAACCCTTAGAAAGACTTTCTCTCCCACCTCAAACTCCCTTGGTGTCCTGTTCTTGTCTGCATAACTTTTCTGCCTATCTAAGGCTTCCTTCAATCTTTGCCTAATTTCCTTAGTTTTCCTTTCCATTTCCTTCAACATATCTAGTCCAACAATTACTCTATCTTCAAGACTATCCCAACTCAAAGGTGTTCGACATGGCCTACCATACAATGCTTCAAAAGGTACCATTCCCAAATATGTTTGATATGTATTATTGTAAGAAAAATCTACCAGAGGTAGGTAATCTTCCCATTTCTTCTGTTGGTCTATGCAGTACATGCGAAGTAGGTCTTCCAAAATCTGATTTGTCCTCTCTGTTTGACCGTCAGTTTTAGGATGGTATGCAGTACTAAAATTTAGTTGAGTTCCCAGAGCTAATTGAAGAGTTGTCCAAAACCTTGAAGTGAATCTAGCATCTCTATCTGATATGATTTTCTCTGGCATTCCATGCAACCTAAATATTTCCTTAACAAAGCACCTTGCCAAGGTAGGTGTATCATCCGTCAGATTCCCTGGTATAAAGTGTGCCACCTTAGTGAGTTTGTCAATTACTACTGTATATGGTGAAAATGGATAGCAATAAACAACAATATTGAAAGACTAAAATGGATTCAACCACCAAACCCTAGCCTAACAATGAACAAAGATCCACCATAACATATGAAGATAACCTAAGACAATGCAAAATAACTCAATAAATCACAAAGATTATACCATCACATGTCCACTAGGGTTTTTGATCTCCATTCTTCCTATCTCCATTGATCTTGTTTGATATGCTTGCTCTCAGATTTTTGTATGCACAAGAGCTCAACAAAGAACGGAATGTGGTTGCAAGTAGGATCGTAGTGTAGCCAAGTCCTCCAAAATCAGTCATTAGGGTCCCTGGTAATGAAGAAAGCATCTCCTTAAATAGAGGACACAATAGAAAATGGAGGGTTAAGATTGAGAGGTGTAAAAAGAGAGGTCGGCTAGGATTAGAGGGTAGGTATAAGAAATACCAAAATAATGAAAGGGGTAGGTAGTGTAGGAAATAAGAGATGAATGACATGTGTCATGTGTAGAAAAGGTTAATGAATTAATTAAATAAATAAAGATTTATTTAATTAATAGAAGAAGTAGGGTAATTAAATAAATAAAATATTTATTTAATTTAGGAAAGGGATAATTTAAATAAATAAATGTATTTATTTAAATGAGAAATAAGGCTAGAAGGGGATAAATGAATTAATTAAATAAATAAAGATTTATTTAATTAATAGAAGAATTAAGCTAAAGTAATTAAATAAATAAAATATTTATTTAATTAGACATGACAATTTTAGGTGTCTACATTTTGCCCCTCTTTGAGACAATGCGGCTTGTCGCGTTGTTTCAAAGAAGATAAGATGAACTGATACAGAGTTGCCCCAGGATGGGAATGATATGCCCCCTCGAGAGATTGGATGAAAAAGTCTAGAAAGATTGCAGACAATCTCGCGATAAGAAAGATGGGAAAGAATGGACTGATTGGATAAAGTGACAAAATCACAGGATGAAGAATACTGACTCGGGAAAATAAGGGCGAGGGCTAGGGTAGGCTATAAGATAAACCACGGGCAAAAGACATCCTCATTGTCATCCACACCCATAGAAGAGCACAGTGCAGAGCGAGAAAAGAGCAGCAGCAGTCAGCAGCGATGGCATTCGTTCATAGATTCGATCGTGTCCGCCGATTCCAGCGACCAGCCGATGCAGGAGAGCCGGTAAGTACCCGAAAACCTCCTCGTACTTTCACGCATTTCAAGTTTTGTCATTAATGCATGTTTAGGAGCAATAAATGCGCTAGAAATAGGGTAGTTTAAATGTGCAAAAACGCGCAACCGCGTCTGTGTCAGCGCCAGGCGCGTCTGTGTCCAACAGGCGCGTCTGTGTCGGATCCAGGCGCGTCTGTGCCTGGAACCGCGTTTGTGTTGAATGCGGACGCGTTTGTGAAATGTAGTAGCGTCTGTGCTGTTGAACAGCGTTTATGTCATGCAGGGACGTCTGTGATCCCTAGTCGCGTTTATGTCTGGCATAGGCACGTTTGTGTTTAGAAAGCGCGTCTGTGTTGCAGAGGCGCGTTTGTGCAGTCTATAAGCGCGTTTATGAGTTAAAAGCGCGTGTGTGCTGAAAAAGTGCGTTTATGTGTTTAAATGCATGGTTTTAGTCCTTTAGGTCAAATCGGCAGTTCTGTGATGAACATACGCTGTCGATTGGATAAGTTGCTGAGAGGATACACTCAAGCAGGTCCTCTAGGAATACTAGGATAGATCAAGGCACTTTGTGATGAACAGGGAGCACCAGGATAAGCAGCACTTTGTGATGAACAGGGAGTGCGAATGTGAGTGACACTTTGTGATGAACAGGGAATGTCACACACGTAGTACTTTGTGATGAACAGTGAGCACTACTAGGATAAATAGCAACACTTTGTGATGAACAGTGAGTGTCACTAGGGTAGATAGCCATATGCATTTGGGTAGCGAGTAGCATTTTGTGATAAACAGTGAATGCCACAATAACTGACAAGATTGATTTGCTTGACTGCAGGAGTATTTGCCGATGTTGGAGTCACGGGAGAGATTCCCATCGACTCAGAGACTGCGTCCAGAGTTGTCCATGCAGGACATGATTTCCATTGAGGAGATGGGTCTCACATATATGCTCTATGTGCCTGAGTTTCGGGCAAACATGGGGTTGCTGACTGCATTGGCCGAGAGATGGCACTCAGAGACATGCACGTTTCACCTGCCGATGGGTGAGATGACAGTGACACTAGAGGATGTCTACAGGATACTGCATATCCCCATTGATGGAGAGTTGATCCCCTACGACCGTGACGGTGACAGGGAGGCCTTGAGACGGGTTTTTCAGGATCCTGAGTTGGAGATGAGAGCAGGGCATGTAGCCTGGGACACCATGACTGCCACAGGATTGGCATTGCCGGCAGTTATTGGGGGAGTTATCAGTGGATACCTGTGTCCAGACAGGGCCACACGAGGATTGGCAGTGGGCTGGGGAGGGGCCTTGGAGACGCTGATGGCAGAGCACACTAGGTATGCATGGGGGCCATGTGTCCTAGCACATTTGTACTATGAGCTGCATCAGTTTGTATACCACGGATCAGTGGGGCTGGGCTGCGGTGTGACTCTATTGCAGGTGTGGGCCTATGAGCACCTTCCAGTGACGAGGTCGATTCATTTCAGAGGCAGAGGACAGGGACAGAGTTTTGTTCATTTGTATGCCATGATCACATCCCAGCCTCGGATTGGGAGATTGGAGCACTGGAGGAGAGTCATTGATGACATTGATATGGTGATCTGGAGGCCGTACCTGGGGTGCGAGGAGTGGGGTGATGATGCACTGGAGCTACCCTACACCTTCCGGAGCAGGTACCTGATTGGGCGGACGCCCTATATATTAGAGAGACAGCTGGGTTAAGATTGAGAGGTGTAAAAAGAGAGGTCGGCTAGGATTAGAGGGTAGGTATAAGAAATACCAAAATAATGAAAGGGGTAGGTAGTGTAGGAAATAAGAGATGAATGACATGTGTCATGTGTAGAAAAGGTTAATGAATTAATTAAATAAATAAAGATTTATTTAATTAATAGAAGAAGTAGGGTAATTAAATAAATAAAATATTTATTTAATTTAGGAAAGGGATAATTTAAATAAATAAATGTATTTATTTAAATGAGGAATAAGGCTAGAAGGGGATAAATGAATTAATTAAATAAATAAAGATTTATTTAATTAATAGAAGAATTAAGCTAAAGTAATTAAATAAATAAAATATTTATTTAATTAGACATGCCAATTTTAGGTGTCTACATTTTGCCCCTCTTTGAGACAATGCGGCTTGTCGCGTTGTTTCAAAGAAGATAAGATGAACTGATACAGAGTTGCCCCAGGATGGGAATGATATGCCCCCTCGAGAGATTGGATGAAAAAGTCTGGAAAGATTGCAGACAATCTCGCGATAAGAAAGATGGGAAAGAATGGACTGATTGGATAAAGTGACAAAATCACAGGATGAAGAATACTGACTCGGGAAAATGAGGGCGAGGGCTAGGGTAGGCTATAAGATAAACCACGGGCAAAAGACATCCTCATTGTCATCCACACCCATAGAAGAGCACAGTGCAGAGCGAGAAAAGAGCAGCAGCAGTCAGCAGCGATGGCATTCGTTCATAGATTCGATCGTGTCCGCCGATTCCAGCGACCAGCCGATGCAGGAGAGCCGGTAAGTACCCGAAAACCTCCTCGTACTTTCACGCATTTCAAGTTTTGTCATTAATGCATGTTTAGGAGCAATAAATGCGCTAGAAATAGGGTAGTTTAAAAGTGCAAAAACGCGCAACCGCGTCTGTGTCAGCGCCAGGCGCGTCTGTGTCCAACAGGCGCGTCTGTGTCGGGTCCAGGCGCGTCTGTGCCTGGAACCACGTTTGTGTTGAATGCGGACGCGTTTGTGAAATGTAGTAGCGTCTGTGCTTTTGAACAGCGTTTATGTCATGCAGGGACGTCTGTGATCCCTGGTCGCGTTTATGTCTGGCATAGGCACGTTTGTGTTTAGAAAGCGCGTCTGTGTTGCAGAGGCGCGTTTGTGCAGTCTATAAGCGCGTTTATGAGTTAAAAGCGCGTGTGTGTTGAAAAAGTGCGTTTATGTGTTTAAATGCATGGTTTTAGTCCTTTAGGTCAAATCGGCAGTTCTGTGATGAACATACGCTGTCGATTGGATAAGCTGCTGAGAGGATACACTCAAGCAGGTCCTCTAGGAATACTAGGATAGATCAAGGCACTTTGTGATGAACAGGGAGCACCAGGATAAGCAGCACTTTGTGATGAACAGGGAGTGCGAATGTGAGTGACACTTTGTGATGAACAGGGAATGTCACACACGTAGTACTTTGTGATGAACAGTGAGCACTACTAGGATAAATAGCAACACTTTGTGATGAACAGTGAGTGTCACTAGGGTAGATAGCCATATGCATTTGGGTAGCGAGTAGCATTTTGTGATAAACAGTGAATGCCACAATAACTGACAAGATTGATTTGCTTGACTGCAGGAGTATTTGCCGATGTTGGAGTCACGGGAGAGATTCCCATCGACTCAGAGACTGCGTCCAGAGTTGTCCATCCAGGACATGATTTCCATTGAGGAGATGGGTCTCACATATATGCTCTATGTGCCTGAGTTTCGGGCAAACATGGGGTTGCTGACTGCATTGGCCGAGAGATGGCACTCAGAGACATGCACGTTTCACCTGCCGATGGGTGAGATGACAGTGACACTAGAGGATGTCTACAGGATACTGCATATCCCCATTGATGGAGAGTTGATCCCCTACGACCGTGACGGTGACAGGGAGGCCTTGAGACGGGTTTTTCAGGATCCTGAGTTGGAGATGAGAGCAGGGCATGTAGCCTGGGACACCATGACTGCCACAGGATTGGCATTGCCGGCAGTTATTGGGGGAGTTATCAGTGGATACCTGTGTCCAGACAGGGCCACACGAGGATTGGCAGTGGGCTGGGGAGGGGCCTTGGAGACGCTGATGGCAGAGCACACTAGGTATGCATGGGGGCCATGTGTCCTAGCACATTTGTACTATGAGCTGCATCAGTTTGTATACCACGGATCAGTGGGGCTGGGCTG
This sequence comes from Cryptomeria japonica, assembly GCF_030272615.1. Taxonomy (NCBI): domain Eukaryota; kingdom Viridiplantae; phylum Streptophyta; class Pinopsida; order Cupressales; family Cupressaceae; genus Cryptomeria; species Cryptomeria japonica. The sequence goes on from NC_081411.1 coordinate 790,741,266, forward strand.
CGGTGTGACTCTATTGCAGGTGTGGGCCTATGAGCACCTTCCAGTGACGAGGCCGATTCATTTCAGAGGCAGAGGACAGGGACAGAGTTTTGTTCATTTGTATGCCATGATCACATCCCAGCCTCGGATTGGGAGATTGGAGCACTGGAGGAGAGTCATTGATGACATTGATATGGTGATCTGGAGGCCGTACCTGGGGTGCGAGGAGTGGGGTGATGATGCACTGGAGCTACCCTACACCTTCCGGAGCAGGTACCTGATTGGGCGGACGCCCTATATATTAGAGAGACAGCTGGTGGATAGGGTATGCAGGCAGTATGGCCGGATTCAGAGGATGCCCCGAGGCTCGGGTATGTATGCCCGTACTGTTAGAGATCAGGTGCAGTTTGGCCCACTGCTATCTTATGATCAGGCAGTGATGCAGCTAGCAGAGATGATGCCGATGCCATGGGACATGTGGCCAGAGGTAGATGATGCAGGTATGGACGCAGAGTACTCTGCGTACTGGGCAGAGCATCCATTTCCGAGGTTGACAGATCCGGCAGAGCCAGTGGATGGAGAGGGTGGAGGAGATGATGATGAGGGAGGAGGGGATGCAGGTAGGGGCCGGCGGAGGCGGAGGGGAGTGGTGGGAGAGAGACGGGTAGCACCTCGGAGGGAGGGAGGTCAGGAGAGAGCAGCTCCAGTGGTGAGAGGACGGGGTGGACTGCCCCTACAGGTGCCAGCAGCACAGGGTCCCAGAGAGGGACAGAGACAGGTGCAGCCAGAGGGACAGAGACAGGTACAGCCACAGGTACCTATACAGGCACAGGGACAGGTGCAGGCAGAGGCACAGGGACAGGCACCTGTAGAGGAGGAGCCACAGGCAGGGGCGGAGAGCGGAGACTCCGAGGAGGATGAGGTGGTGAGGCTGCGGGAGATCTGCCAGGGCCAGGCAGATGAGATTGAGGATTTGGTTCGAGAGAGGAACCACCTCAGGATCAGGGTCCGAGACACAGAGCGGGAGAGGGATCAGGCCATCCAGAGATATACCGAGGCCGAGACAGCTCTGAGGGCAGGTAGGCGGGCAGCAGAGGATGCAGGGGCAGGCTACGCCTATGTTTTGCGAGCGGGAGAGGAGATCGCCTACTGGAGGGATCTATATTATGCAGCCGTGCCAGCGGAGCAGCGGGCTAGGAGCTTCCAGAGGTCGTCGCGCACAGCGACGGCTACGGGAGGGAGCCGCAGGAGACAGGCATCCAGCGGTGGGGTTATGGGGCCTCCACCACCACCAGAGGGACAGGGGGATCCAGGGGCAGGGCCATCTACAGCTCAGACTCCGTCGAGGCGAGGCGGCTCCGAGGGAGGGAGTTCCTCATAGCTATAGTGGGCTCCCATTGTATCAGTAGATGTATCATTGTTGTATTGTAGACACCTGCGGGTGATTCTTTTGTAGCCATATGATTCTTTTGACATCATTGTATTATGACACATTTGATTGATTATATATATGAGATGATTCATCTTTTGCGGCAGCTATATGCATGTGTACCTTGTGTGATGAGATGTTCTTATGTGATGCATGTTTTATGATATGGATGCTTATATGATGCAAGGCCATATATTTTTGTTCTTTTATGTTGTATATGTGATGCATGATGCAAATGAAAATGTATGTGATGCAAATGATTATTTATATAATGAAAATGTGAGATGTGCTAACATGTGTTGTATGCAGGATGTGATGCCATTATAATATCTATATGTATGAAATGCTTATATGTGGTGATGCAGGTGCAACTATATGAAATGCACATGTTTTTGGTGTGTCATTATACTCAGTCATGTGATAGCGGGCTACGCGGACTCGAGAAGGACAATGGAAGTCAATCAAGAAAGGGGGATGGAAGACAGAAGATATGAACGTGAAAGAGCTTCTTGTGCGTTATCATCATTGAGCTTTATTATGGCAGAATAGGTTATGACAATCGAGGCATATGTTCGGCCCAGAAAGTCATTGTACCTGTTTGCATGGAGATAAGACAGTCACAAACAAGGAATGCCCCAGTTCACACTAGACTCACAGTGTCCTCATATCCTTGGACAAGTCATAGTATTACTAAAAGACAATCCACAGACAGCAAATGCAAATAAGTGACGATACCCCATCCTCGCCTTTCTAGTCAAAGACATCCTGGAGATAGAATCTCTAGTCAAAGACATCCCGGAAAAGCTAAAAGACATGTCACCAAAAAGATAAAACCAAAAGAAAACCAAGACTCGACACCCACATCCACTGTAGTCTTCAAGTTTGTGTCTCTTGTCACTTGTTTAAGTCAAATTTTGATTGTGGTCACAATGTTCACTTTCACAAAAAGGATAGATAGCACTGAACCATATGTTGTCTGAGTCTGTTAAAAGATTTGATTTTGTTGAAGCCCATTGTTGCTGCTGTGTCTCCTTGGAAACTGACTGAATCCATGAAACTGATACCTTATTGTGGAGAAGATGGAACTTTATTGCGGATCTGCGATGCAAAATGTTGCTTTATTGCGAATTGTGCGCGGATAGACTGAAGAGAGCTGAAAGAAACTGTACTCCTCGAAACATGTGATGTTCTCAGTTCCACACCCATTACTAGACGCAGGAATTGGCCGTAGTCACAGATAGGATCTGATTTATTATGAATGGCTAACCAATCTCGGGTAGATCAATAACAAGCCATGATGGGAATGGGTAAGTTTATTGTGAGTGAATTGGTCGTGATTGTGTGCGAAGTGAAAGAATGAAAGGGAATCCTGAAAGAGGGAGGAGCAAAGTCCCTACGCATGGCGCTGGTGACCCAGTTTTCACCATGGTACTTGCCCAGGGCGCCACCGAAGTGGTTTTCACCGTTGGACGAAATTATTTCTCTTTACTTTCTTGGATTTTGCAAAAAAAATTTTTTGTTGTCACAAGGCGCCTGTTTGCCAGGTTTTCACCAAGTAACAATTTTTTTGTTTTTATAATTTTTTTTTTGTATTTTTGAATTTTTTTGATTTTTTTTGTATTTTTGCATTAGGATACTTAAAAAGAGCTTATGTGTAGAACCTGCGAAGGTGCATGCTATTGATAGGGTCCTCCAAAGATTCACCTTCTGTAGTTGAGAGCTGATATGCCCCAGATCCATATGCTGCTGTGATGATGTAAGGACCAAGCCAGTTGGGTTCAAATTTGCCCTTCTTTTCTCTATCTTGCTGATTCTTGGGGTTCTCTCTGAGGACTAAGTCACCTACCTCAAATGTGCGAGGCTTGACCTTGTGATTGTAACTGCGACTCATTCGTTGTTGGTAAGCCTTGAGATGATTAAAAGCAGTGTGTCGTCGTTCCTCCAACAGTTCTAGTTCTTGTAAGCGAGAGACCCTGTAGTCTTCATCGTTGATTATGTTTCTCAAGGAGACCCGTAAAGAAGGTAACTCGACCTCAATAGGCAAGATGGCTTCAGCACCATAGACAAGTGAGTAAGGTGTAGCTCCTGTAGGTGTGCGGACACTGGTACGATATGCCCAAAGTGCGGGATTGAGTTGGACATGCCAGTTACGGCCAGCGTCGTCGACTGTCTTTTTAAGTATTTTGAGGATTGTTTTGTTAGACGCCTCAGCTTGGCCATTACCTTGGGGGTAATATGGTGTGGAGAAACGATGAGAGATATGGAATCGCTCACAGAGTTCATGAACATCCTGATTCTTGAAAGGACGCCCGTTGTCGGTAATAATGGAAGTAGGAATCCCGTATCGGCAAATGATGTAGTTCAGGATGAAAGTAGCGATTTGTTTCCCAGTAACTTGTGTGAGAGGCACGGCTTCAATCCACTTTGTGAAATACTCTGTGGCTGTGATAATGAATTTATGTCCGTTGGAAGAAGGAGGGTGAATCTTGCCTATGAGATCGAGTCCCCACTGACAAAAGGGCCAAGGAGATGCAAGTGGCTGTAGTTCTTGTGCTGGTGCGTGTATGAGGTCTCCATGAATTTGACACTGCTTACACTTCTTGACAAACTGATATGCATCTTTTTCCATAGTAGGCCAGTAGTATCCGGTCCTGATGAGTTTCTTGGCCAAGGTAGGACCACTAGTATGCGGACCACATATCCCTTCGTGCACTTCTCGTAACGCAATCTGAGCTTCGTCACTCTCTAAACATCTAAGGAGGGTGCCATCTAGACCTCGTCGGTATAGGATATCAGCTAGGATAACGTATCGGGAGGATTGGCGGATGAAAGTGCGGCGTTGGTTGTTCGATAAATCGGGAGGTAAAATGTTGTCGCGAAGGTATGTGAATATGGAACCATATAACTGGGATTCAGGACCAACAACACATATCATTTCCGTGAGAGTGATCTCATATGATGGAATCAGCAGGTTGTCAACCAGGAACTCATAATAGGTCTCATTTTGTGGTAGGTCAATGAGTGAAGCAATTGTAGCCATGGCATCAGCAGCGCGATTCTGTTCTCTTGGTATCTGCTCAAACTCTATCTTTGCAAAGTGTTGTTTCAGATCATCTACCAGTTGTTTGTAAGGCATTAGCTTTTCATCTTTTGTTTGATAATCATCAGTTGCTTGACGGATGACAAGTTGAGAATCGCCAAAAACACGAAGTTCCTGGATCTTCCACTGAACTGCAATTCTTAACCCCGTTGTTAATGCCTCGTATTCCGCTATATTGTTGGTGCAAGGAAATGATAAGCGGTATGACTTTGGTATAGAATCGCCTTGGGGAGTTATAAAGAGTATACCCGCTCCTGCCCCGTGCTGTGTGTATGAGCCATCAAAGTATAGTTGCCATGGCTTTGCAGGTGATATTGTTAGAATGGACTCATCTGGAAATTCTGACTGTAGAGGAACATCATCTATCATGGGAGCATCTGCCAGTTGATCTGCAATGGCTTGTCCTTTGATTGCTTTTCTGTCCACGTATTCTATGTCGAATTCACTCAAAATCATTACCCACTTGGCCAGTCGCCCAGTAAGTGTAGCTTTGTTGAGCAGATATTTTAGTGGATCAATTCTGGCAATCAACTTGGTCTTGTGAGTGAGCATATAATGTCGTAATTTTTGTGAAGCGAAGACCACAGCAAGACATGCACGCTCAATTGGTGTGTAGTTGAGCTCATATCCCACCAATGTGCGACTGATATAGTAGACTGCTTTTTCCTTGCCGTCAGGTATTTGCTGTGCTAGTAGTGCCCCCAGTGCTGTTGGAGTAGCTGATATGTAAAGTAGCAATGGTTGATTCGGAATTGGTGGCATCAAAACTGGCGGGTTCAAAAGATAGTCTTTAAGTGCCTGAAAAGCCTGTTGACAGTTCTCGTCCCATTTGAACTTAATGTTTTTGTGTAGCAGGTGCTGGAAAGGATTACACTTATCTGCAAGTTGTGCTATGAATCTTCGTATGGACTGGAGTCTCCCTTGTAAAGACCGAAGTTGACTGATATTCTTGGGTGGCGGCATGTCCAAGATAGCCTTGACTTTTGCTGGATCCGCTTCTATTCCTCTTTTAGACACAATGAATCCTAGGAGCTTTCCGGAGGTTACTCCAAAGACACATTTCTTTGGATTTAATCTTACCTTGTATTTTTCCAGCCTATCAAAAGCAACTGAAAGTATGTCCAAGTGTGTATTTCTGTCTATTGATTTAACCAAAAGGTCGTCGACATAATCTTCCACCTTTACATGCATGAGATCATGGAAGATAGTAGTCATGGCTCGTTGATACGTGGCACCTGCATTTTTCAGCCCAAAGGGCATGACATTCCAGCAGAAGGTTCCCCATGGACAAGTGAATGATGTTTTATGTTGATCTTCAGGTGCAATCCTGATCTGATTATATCCAGAGAATCCGTCCATTAAAGATAACATCTCATGGCCTGCTGTGAGATCAACAATTAAATCAATGTTTGGTAATGGGAAATCATCCTTCGGACAAGCCTTGTTGATATCCCTGAAATCTGTACATATTCGGATGCTGCGATCTGGTTTGCTAACAGGCACTAAGTTGGAAATCCATTCAGGATAATCAATTGGGCGTATGAATCCGACATCTAGTAATTTCTCCAGCTCTGCCTTGACTAATAATGCCACCTGTGGATGCATTTTTCTCAATTTCTGTTTTACTGGTTTTGCCCCCGGTTTGACTGTTAAATGATGCATTACTAAGTCGGGGTCTAGTCCAGGCATATCAGCATAAGACCAGGCGAAGTTGACTTGTCGTGCCTTAAAGAAGCTTATGAACCTTGCTTTCTCGGCCTCTGTCAATGATTGAGCCAAAAATATGTTGTGTGGGACCTCGGCTGTACCAATGTTTGTCTTTATAGTCTCTTCTACCAACATGGATGATTTTTCCTCGTATGATGCTGGGAGAATGTCAAGCCTTCCATCTTCGGGCGCCTCAGAGAGGTTTTCACCCTCAGATACGTCCTTTCTTTTTACTTTTTTAGAGTCAGAGAGCGCCACAGTGTGGTTTTCGCCATAAGACCCTTGTTTTGTCTTTATTTTCACATTTTTGCGACTAGAAGGCCCGACACCCTCACCAAAGTATGCCATGTTATTTAGCTCTATGGCGTATCCTGCTTTATGGTCTCCAAGAGGAAGATCATCGCGAATGCCAAGATAATCAACAATAGCTTCGTCATTTTGAAATGTATCGATCTGTGGTGGTCCATCCTGATCCCAGTCAATGAGTTGGGGGTGAACGAGGGGAAGGTCTTTAGTGTTTTTAGAATCCGCAAGGCTAATAGTGAAGATGTGGTTATATTCAGGTATGTCAAGGTAGTCATCGAGGTCGTCAATGGCACTCTCCTCATCAGTGTCGATCGTGAGTGAGTCCAAATTATCATCACTAGTAGCACCCTCAGGGACAGGTGTCCTCATCCTATGTGATCCTGACCTAGGGCCCTGAAACGAAGCTTGTGCGGGATCCTTATGGGTCGGTTCTTGACCAACTCTGAATTTCTTGTAAAACTCCTCCTCCTTTGTAGGTTCATCTGGCTCTCTAAATGTCTCATTAAGTTCATAATCGCTGGAGGATTTGTCTGAACCCCATTCCCACTCATTGGAGTCCGTGGAATAATTATCCTCTTGTTGAACTTCAGCCACTTTGACTTGCCATATCTGTTTTGTTCTCTTGTGTTGAATCTTGGGGTTTAGAAAACCAAGCCCCTTAGAGCGTTCCCTTCTTGTAGTTAGCTCAGGTTGTAGAGGCTCCATGACACCTTCTTTGCGTAGTCCGAGAGGACTTTTTCCATCATACCCGAATTTCTGCAGAATTTTGAAACCTTTACCATAGTTTTCACAGGGTATTATAATTTGATCATGTGTATCATCTTCAGCGTCCTTATATAGCATTTTATATAAACTTTCTTCCTCTAGTTCGCCCCATTTTTGAAAGACGGTAGGATCCCATTTGAGGAGCATGATGGAGATTTGCTTATTTGGATGTGGTCGCCCATATTCCTTGGGGGAGTTCATGACTTGTCGTAAGAACATTGTTTGATTCAGAGTGTATTCTCCCATGCCTTTGTCTTGAAACTTGGCTCTAAGTTCACCTTGTTTGGATGTCGAGGGCTTTAATGACTCAGGATCAATATATGTTGAAGAAGGAGTAGCCTCACGATTGCTGGGAATGATAACCTCAGTATGTGATCTCAAGTTATTGCAATATATGAATGGATTTGGATCACCATTGACCGTTACCTCGACTCCATTATGAGGAAATTTTATGCACTGATGGTATGTTGATGGGACCGCTCTCATTTCATGAATCCATGGACGTCCTAGCAATATGTTATACGTGAGGTCTAGATCCAGGACTTGACAAATCACGTCCTTTGTTACTGGCCCTATTCTGAGTGGTAAGATGACCGTGCCCTTGGACGAGCGCTCTTCATCATCATAAGCCTTAATAGTGATTTGGTTTGTAGCATTCACAGCTTTGTCAGAATATCCCAATTGTCTGATGGTGCTCAATGTACAAATATTAAGACCTGCTCCTCCATCTATCAGGACTCGTTTTATTCGGTGTTTATGTATGAAGGCTTCAATATGTAGAGGTGCATTGTGAGGCTGGCTTATGGAGGCGTCATCGGCTTCTGTAAATGTGAGGGAGTGTGGAACGGATAGGTATCCCACCATGGCTTGAAACTGATCCACGTTTAGATCCGTAGGGACAGCAGTATCTCTCAAGGTTTTGTCAAGGACAGCTTTATGTGCAGGAGATATACGTAAGAGCTCAAGAATAGAGATGAGTGCGGGTGTTTTCCCTAATTGCTCTACAAGATCGTACTCAGGCTTAGTTAACGGAAGATTGGTATTCTTAGAAGAGGTTCCTGGCAATGTGATCTTACCTCGATGAGTTGTAACATGACATTCAGAGGTAGCTTCGGATGAAGATCCCACACCTTTTAGGACAATTTTAGGTCGCTGAGGAGGATTCTCAGGATTTTTATTTTTGATAGTAATGGTAGAAATATGATTGTCCATTGAGATGTGATTAATAGTGGAATCATAATTGTAAGATGTTCTGGTGTAATTGGCTTGATCATCTGTGACTTTGCCTTTTCCCTTGTCATGTTTTGGGAATGGTTCCTTAAACACCTCATGCTCTTGGTTAGATGAATGTCCCTCAATCTCAATATCTCCTCTGTCAATGAGATCTTGTACAATGTTTTTCAATCGATGGCAATTACTTGTCTTGTGACCCTTGCTCTTATGAAATTCACAATATTCATCATCATTCCACCAATTCGGTTTTACCTTTGGTTCATATGGAGGAAAATCTGGGACCGTGATCACTTTGTTTGCTACAAGCTTTTTGAATACTGATTCAAGTGGTTCTCCCAATGGAGTATACTTCCTTCGTGGTTTGGAAGCTGTTTGATTGTTCACTTGATTGTTGGTAGAATTTGATCCAGAAAAGATGAACTTTGGTCTCACTGTGTTAGCATCCACAACACCATCATTAACTGTGTTCTTGTTCTTGTTCCAAAACTTTGGTTTGTCTTTTCCCTTAAAGTCCTCTTTGTTTTCTCTGAATAGTTTGATAACTCCTTGTTCAATTAAGACTCTTTCTGTTGCTAGGCCCTTTTCAATGACATCCTTGAATGTAGACAAACAAGCTTTTCTGAGATCATAACCAATAGCCTTGTTAACATTTTGTGTGAACATTTCCACCATTTGTTTTTGCGGGATTTCACAAGAGCATCTGCTAGCTAAGTTCCTCCATCTTTGCAAAAATGACGCAAAAGATTCTCCTTCTTTTTGTTTCGTATTGCACAAGGTAGTAACTGAGACATCTGTTTCAATGTTGTAAGAGAAATGTTGAATGAATGCCTCTGCCAAGTCACCCCATGACTTAATACCAGGAGGTAATTGAGAAAACCATTCCATCGCTTGATCTCCTAAGCTCTGTGGGAACAACCTCATTAAGTATGTTTCTTCTGCCGCTACCTCAATGCAAGCTGTGAAGAATTGTCTTATGTGTGCCTTGGGATCTCCTCTCCCTCTATATTTGTCAAATTTCGGTGTTGCAAAGTGCGGAGGAAACGGAGGCATGGGAATGCTCTTATCAAAGGGATAAGGGCATATATCTCTCATAGTATATGTGGGTTTTGATGTGCCCATGTCTTCCACTTTCTTTTGTAGATCTCTAATTTGTTGCTCCAAATTATTTTTGGGAGGAGATGGATTTCTTGTAGCATATCCCATGTTTGAAACACCCATTTGAGGAGGAGCCTGTTGCATGTATGGATGATACTGATCGTAGACATGTCCATATGGAGGTCTATATTGTTGCGACATGTATGGAGCACTTGGCATAATTTCTTGTTGAGGAACCCCATATCTGTTTTGTGTGTATAAACCATATTCAATGGGCCTTTCATTTTCCATTGTGTTGCCCCCAATTTTGGCATGAGGTCTTCTTGTGTCAAAATTTTGAGGAAGTCCTTGAGTATCCATTTGTCTTGGTTGACCTATATCTTGAGCATGTGTTTGAACATAAGGCCTCCATGATGGTCTTTGAGTGTAAGTATCGTGCATTTGAGCTTGTGTATGTGGGATTGCTGGTTTCTGAAGCAAAACTGATGGTGACTCCGGCATCATATTATTTGGTCCTCCACTATCTGGTTGAGTTTGTTGTGAAGGTCTACTTTCCATAAGTTGAGATAAATCAAAATCATGTGGTATCTTAGCTCCACTTTGTGCCATCATGTTTAGAAAGTATTGACGATCCCTCCTCATTATCTCTTCAACCAATCTATTGAATTGAGGATCCATTATAGATTCTTGTATGTCTGCTGATAGTATTGAAGAATTGTCCACATTATCATTGTGTGTAGCGTTGTGTATAGCGTTTGCGCTTTCCATATTTGGATTGTGTCTATAAACATTCATGTCTGGTAATGTAGTGTGCTCAGGATTGTAGAAGACATCATTGTCATACTCATAAGAACTCATGTTTACGGGTCCTTGAGCTTCTTTAGCTTTTCTCCTAGATTTTTGAAGACGGGTTTCAACCATGAACTAGGTGTTAGACCAAGATGTGAGAGACTAGATGAAAAATGAAAAGAGTATGGAAGACCAAGAGTTGTATGGAGTGTAAATGAATCTGAAGTTTACTTGCAATGTCCAAAGTGTAAGACCAAGTATGTATGTTGTAGAGTAGGTGTGACTTCCAAAGAGAGGATAGTTTCTCTTGATGAGGTAAGCTGACCTTGACTCTAAGTAAGACCAAATGAGACCCAAAGGTAAGAAACCTTGATGAGGGATCACTTAGCAAAGTGTTGTAGTATGTAGTGTGTTGACAAAGTATAGTGAGGACAAGCAAGTGACTTTTGACTCAAGTTTAGACAAGTATGACTGTAAAATGAGGTATGAAGCAATGATGGACTGTGTAAGACCTTAGAACAGGCTGAATGCTAGATGAACCTGAAGAGATAACCTAGGAAGCTCAAGTGTGCCGAAACTGATTTCTTTGTTTGCTTGACTGTTAAACTTTTTTCAAATCCTGACACAGACGCCTCTGTATACTTCACAGACGCGGTTTTAAGACACAGACGCTATTCTGTTTGACACAAACGTGATTCTGAGATTTCCTGTTGATGTTTGCTAAGACTGACAGATTTTTGCAATTGTGGACACAGACGCGCCTGTATACTTCACAGACGCTATTTCCAGACACAGACGTGTCTCTGTTCGACACAGACGCTGATAAAAACACAGACGCTATTCTGTACTTCACAGACGCGTTTATCAGACACAGACGCGGTTTTAACAGACACAGACGCGTTTCTGTAACCTTAGTGCAATCTTTCCTATCTGTGAATTTGTTTTGCTGTGACCAAATCTGATTTTTCGACTGTTTTTCGTGACAAGAGGACACAGTGTTGATGACCCAATGTTTGCAGACTGTTTAGACTCCAAAAAGTGTGTTGTTTGATGTAAAAAGTTTTTTGCATACACTTGAAGACACAAAAGACACAATGTTTTGCTGTTTTGTCTTGATTGTTTGAGTGTTTATCATAAGTCAAGCACAATTCTTATGGCTGGCCAGGACAATAATTGTTGATCCCACATGGGGTTTTACCCCCGAGGCTACGCTATTCAGAGCGGATACTTAGATGCTTGACCTCACTGGCTCCACCCTCGGCACTCACTTCTCGGGTCAGCCAAGCATCAGTCCCCATGAAAACTCCCCATGGCGAACTTTGTATCTCTACTAAGAACCGTATGTGTGTGGGCCGCTACCAGAGGTCCGACCTCCTGCCTCAACAACTAGAAGGATTTGGGCATCTAAAACAATGAGGTGCTAGTAAGGGCATCCGCTCGTGTGGCCATACATGCGGCACTTTCAGCTCTGTAAATACAGAAGGCTCCCAGCCGGTAGGGGTTACGCCCTACAAATGATCAAATAAATTTGATCAAACGGGTTTATGGGGAGACATAGTGTCGGTATGAACTAATCAGCACACGTTATTCATAGTTTTCACCATGAATACATTTGATTATAGTGGCTTGGAAGAAGATGGCTTTTCTTTTGCTACCACTTGGGTCGTTCTCTTCTCACTAGTAGTCCTAATGACCACACGGGAAGACAGGCCCTCTAAAGAATAAACACAAAGAGCCTATTGCTCAAGACACAAAAGACAATGGTTCAATTTTAGTGCACCAATCGAAGTGTTTGCTAAGCTATGAAGACAAGGCACACAAATAAAATTACAAAACCCTAGCTAAGGCCCTGCAACAAAATTGTTAGTAGTTTGGGTTGTTTCAAATGATAACCCCTTCCTGCAAACACACAAGTTAGGTAAATTTTAAGAAAAACCCAAAAAGACTTTGTGAAAAGGGGCCTTCAACAAAAACGTATTTGCCTCCAAAGCAAGCTGCACAAACCAGGTTAGCTAGATCTGCAAAGGTTAGCCAAAAATAAACCAGATCTGAAAACCCTAAGTACAAAATCCGAAAAGCCGAATCGAAAAACTTGAAAAAAATTTGCAAAAATAGAATGCACAGACGCTGTTATACCAGACACAGACGCGTCTGTCCGACACAGACGCGGTTATGTGATTTGCAGACGTGATTTCAGAACACAGACGCCTCTATATTCTTCAGACGCGATCAGAGGGTTCACAGACGCGATTCGGGATCACAGACGCGACTTTCGGAAACCTGCAAAAATAGAAAATGACAGAAACACAGACGCGATAAAAGATGTCACAGACGCCTCTGAAATACAAAAACGCGATCCGAACACTCGCAGACGCGAAAAAAACCTAAAATGTCGTCGAAATCGTCCGATCTGCAACTTCAAAAATGCAAAATCTGCAACAAAATGTTAAATGCAAAGGGACAAGAGTCCCACCGGGCGTGCCAAAATGTATATGGTGAAAATGGATAGCAATAAACAACAATATTGAAAGACTAAAATGGATTCAACCACCAAACCCTAGCCTAACAATGAACAAAGATCCACCATAACATATGAAGATAACCTAAGACAATGCAAAATAACTCAATAAATCACAAAGATTATACCATCACATGTCCACTAGGGTTTTTGATCTCCATTCTTCCTATCTCCATTGATCTTGTTTGATATGCTTGCTCTCAGATTTTTGTATGCACAAGAGCTCAACAAAGAACGGAATGTGGTTGCAAGTAGGATCGTAGTGTAGCCAAGTCCTCCAAAATCAGTCATTAGGGTCCCTGGTAATGAAGAAAGCATCTCCTTAAATAGAGGACACAATAGAAAATGGAGGGTTAAGATTGAGAGGTGTAAAAAGAGAGGTCGGCTAGGATTAGAGGGTAGGTATAAGAAATACCAAAATAATGAAAGGGGTAGGTAGTGTAGGAAATAAGAGATGAATGACATGTGTCATGTGTAGAAAAGGTTAATGAATTAATTAAATAAATAAAGATTTATTTAATTAATAGAAGAAGTAGGGTAATTAAATAAATAAAATATTTATTTAATTTAGGAAAGGGATAATTTAAATAAATAAATGTATTTATTTAAATGAGAAATAAGGCTAGAAGGGGATAAATGAATTAATTAAATAAATAAAGATTTATTTAATTAATAGAAGAATTAAGCTAAAGTAATTAAATAAATAAAATATTTATTTAATTAGACATGACAATTTTAGGTGTCTACAACTACCATTACTGTATCATTCCTAGAAGGTGACATGGGCAACCCTTACACAAAATCCATGCTAATAACTTGCCACTTGTATTGAGGTACATCATGTAACTATAATAATCTAGCTGGATGTCTATGCTCTACCTTTACCCTTTGACACTCCAAACATTTAGCCACATACTTGATTATGTCATTCTTCATCCCTTGCCAAAAGTATATCTTCTTTAGATCTACATAAATTTTGTTAACCCCTGGGTGCCTTGAGTAAGGGGTATTATGAGCCTCCGATAGGACTACCTTCCTTAAGTCCCCTGAACTAGGAACATAGATTCTATTATTGTATCTGAGTAACCCATCTTCATCTAATGTTTTCCCTTCAACCTTAGGATCTATTGGATCATATTCTAAAGTCAATTTGAATTGCTCATACCATGGGTCATGTCCCTGCTCATCCATTACTTGCCTTTTGAAAGAAGTTTTGAATGTTACTATAGTCATCAAGTGTCTCCTCCTACTTAAAGCATCTGCCACCCTATTTTCCTTCCCCTTAATATATTCAATTTCAAAATCATATTCACTTAGAAACTCTAACAACCTTCTTTGTCTAGCATTTAAGTGGGGTTGGGTAAAGATGTACTTTAGTCCTTGGTTATCTGACTTTAACTCAAAGGGCTTCCCTAGTAAGAAGTGTCTCCATTTCTATAGGGCATCCACAATCGTTGCTAACTCTAAGTCGTGGGGTGCATAATTAACTTCATGAGTCTTTAGCTTCCTAGATTCGTAAGCTACTACCCCTTCATCTTGGATAAGTACTCCTCTTACACCTTCAATAGAAGCGTCAGTTACGACTGTGAAGTGTCCATTTGGATCTGGTACTTTTAAAATGGGTGTTGAAGTTAGTTTTCCCTTCAAGATTTGAAATGCCTTATCACTTTGCTCTGTCCACACAAACCTTTTACCCTTCCTCTGCAATGCGGTGATGGGGTTTGCTATCTTAGAGAATCCTTCCACAAACCTCCTATAGTACCCTGCTATCCCCATAAAGCTTCTTACCTCTGAAATGTTTTTAGGGATCGGCCATTCTACTATTGCCTTTATCTTATCTGGATCAACTGCTATTCCTTCATTTGATATTATATGCCCAAGGTAGTGAATCTTTTCCTCAAAGAAGGCACATTTTGACAGTTTCCCATATAACTTATGTTCCCTCAACCTTTGCAAAACCATTTGTAGGTGTACTAAATGTTCCTCCTCATTCCTAGAGTAAATCAAGATGTCATCCAGAAATACCAAAACAAATTTGTCCAAGTAGTCATGGAGTACACTATTCATTAGGTTCATAAATGCAGTTGGGGCATTGGTTACACCAAAATGTACTACTGTGAATTCATAATGCCCATATCTAGTCCTAAAAGTTGTCTTCAGAATGTCCTCCTCTTTAATTTTGAGTTGATGATATCTTGATCGGAGGTCTATCTTTGAGAAAACTGCTGGTCCTTTCATTTGGTCAAAAAGATCCTCTATTCGAGGTAAGGGGTACCTATTCTTTATTGTGACCTTGTTCAACATCCTATAGTCGATGCATAGTCTTAAGGTTCCATCCTTCTTCTTAACGAATAAGACTGGTTCTCCCCATGGTGATACACTTGGCCTTATTAATCCCTTAGCTAAGAGTTCCTCAATTGCATTTTGAGTTCTTTTAATTCAGTTGTATTCATTCGGTAAGGTGCCCTTGATACTGGTTCAGCTCCCGGTAGTAAGGCGATATAAAAGTCAAACTTCCTTTTAGGGGGTAAGCCTGGTAATTCTTCTAGAAATACATGCTTGAATTCTCATAAGAAAGGGGTATTTTCAAAGGTTGGGGTATTTCCCTCTTCTCCTTCATCAAGTCCAACCATATAGATTAGGCCTCCTCTTCTTCTTTCCTTCTTTAATTGCATGGTTGATATGGTTTCTATGTTAATGGGGTTAAACTTTCCTTGGATTTTGACCCTTTTCCCCCCATCATCCAAACATTCAACAACTTTGTTATAGCAATCTACATTATCTTGATGATCTATTAACCAACTCATTCCAATAATTACATCATATAATCCTAGGGGTGCCACATAAAGATCTACCCTTGTTTCAAACTCAGAAAATTGTACCCTTGCTCTCAGCAAACACTTAGTTACTTCCCTAGTTGCCTTATCCCCATATTGAACTGTCCATGATGACTCCATTTGATTAACTTTTAATGCATATTTTCTTACTAATTCAGGTGAGATGAAACATTCAGATGACCCAGTGTCAATTAGAATTGAAATTGGTTGTTCAAATAGTGTGCCTATAGTTTCCACGGGAACATTCTGGAATCTTGCTCTTCGGTTCCTAACTGTTGCATGAACCCTTTGTTGATGCCCTTGTTGTGGTTGATTGGCCTAATCTGACCTTGCATCCTGGGACATTCTCTAGCAAAATGGTTTCCCCCACACATAAAACATCCAGCCGGAGGACCCCTCCTTCCTTGATTCCTAGGGGGATCATTCCTTGTTTCATTAGCACTGGGTGGATAAGTTATCCTGTTGTGCTGGTCATTCCTATTATAATTGCCCCTGTTATTATTATTATTTCCATTCCTCTGATATTGATTAGGGGGTGGCCTTCTTTTGGAAGAATTATTCCTTTGACTTTTGTTGAAGTTAGTGTTCCCCTTGAATTCCCGCTTCCTTTTAAATGAGTGGTTCCCATTATAGTTTTGTCTTGTTGATGTTAGGGCTTGAATCTTTCTTTCCTTCCTTAGGGACTTTTCAAGTACTTCGTTCATGTTTTTAGGTCCATGCATGTCAACCTCTATCCCTATGTTGGTATTTAGTCCCAAAATGAACTTCCTCACTTGACCTTCTTCATCTTTCTGGTAAATAGGTACGTACTTAAGCAATTTGGCAAACTTATCCCAATATTGTTGGACTGATAGGGGCCCTTGTCGTAGATTATGGAACTCATTCACCTTCTCATCAAAGAACAATTGTGGGAGCCACCTTTTACGGAAGTGGTGAACAAATTGATCCCATGTGATCGTATCCCTGCTATACCCATTTTGCTCCTTTGTGTTGGTCCACCAACTAGCTGCCTCCCCTGTGAGTTGATAGGAACCCCATAAGGCCTTGGTTGTTTCACTAAAATCCCTTAGTTCAAAATACTTTTCCATTTCATTTAACCAATTTTCAGCTCCTTCACCAATTTGCCTCCCATCAAACTTAGGGGGGGTGATTTTCTTCAAATCCTTAGAGAGTTCCAACATGTTATTTTCTTTTCTATTGTCCATCGCATTCCCTTGATTGCTACCAAGGTTCCCATTTTCAATTCCACTTTGATTTTCAATGTCATTTTTCCTTTCCCTAAGGTCCTGCATTGATTGCTCCAAGAAGTTGATCTTATCCCTTTGTTTGGTTAGCAGGTTGATTATAGCCTCAACCCCATCTTCGTTATTCCCTTGGTTTTGTTGATTCCCTTCATGGTTTTTTCTCATGGTTTTCTTCATGATTTTCCTCATGGTTAGCTTCCCTTTGTCTCCTAGTGGTAGCACGTCTTCCATTTCCCCTTCCTCTTCCTCTTCCTCTTCCCCTTCCTCTAGCCATCTAGGGTTTTATCTGAAAATTAAATTATGTAGTTAGTTCTTGATTCAAGATTTTATAATTTGATCTCTACCATTGCAAGACACTCCCTTAGATGTGTAAGTTGAAGTGATTACAAGGCCTAGATTTGAACCTTTTCTCTCATACCACATGTAATAACCCACTATACTTAACCCAACAAAATGTTGGCCTCCTTTTTTTTTTTATTTAATCATTTGTGTTTGATTCAATCGCATACTCTGGGCATCCATCCATTTGGATTAGGCATTCATCTATCCGGGATGAGCATCTAACCATACAGGTTAGGCATATGTCCATATGGAACAGAAGGTTTCATCTATCCAATACGGGATAGGCATCTACCCATACGGGGTAGGCATCTATCCAATTGGGATAGGAGGTGCTCTGGCCAGAGACTTAGACTCATCATGAACATTCGAGTCCTGAGTCACTCACTAAGTACTACACTCTTCTAATAGGAGTGCACTGAGGTTGTTGTCCTTAGGAGAAATCAAAATAACATAATGCAAGCTTGAATTCTGCCTCAGAATTTGGCTTAAAGCCTTGGGAAGTCAAGCGAATCCATACAGGATTCCTTCTGAGTATGCATTGAATTACTTTTTCCTTTATTTTCCTTATCTTTCAATTAGGATTCTTGGCAATCCTTCTTCTTACCAATTCCTAGACCCCATTCATGAACGCCTGAGTACTAGGGACAACTTCATCCCTAGACTGCCTACATACCTGTTTCGGCACGGGATCAAGGCGTAAAGTATGTAGTTATATTTTCTAATCTATGGTTAAATGTAAACTGTTTGGTGGGTACGCAACCCTTTCTAGGGTCAATGTCCCAGATAGTTTCTCTACGGTTGCTACCCACAATGGTAGCACTTAAGCAAAGGCTCAAGGTGGCCTATTGCTTGTGGCCTAAAACAACTAGATCCTAATCCTATCATAAGCATCACCCTTGACCCAATTGTCAATCGTCAACAACTCTTTGAGATTAAATCAAATTTATAAAAGCATTTCACTCAATCAACCCTAAAGGGGTTTACTATGGTTTAACTCAGCGGATGTAAAATTATTTAAGAATTATCTTATTAGATTATCGATCCAAGGGGGATTACCCGCCCCTTGGATTTTAACTTCGAAGTGACCCTTATTACTCCCCGACAATTTATAGGGAGGATGCCACAGACGTCGTTGATGCAGCTTTATTAGGCATTAAGTGTAGTAGTTCAACACGATGGCATTACCCGTAAGCGTGACCCAGAGGCACCGTAAATACCGAACACTGCTAGGTTTTTGTTTTCCAACTCCCTTTGTTTAGTTTTCTAACTAAGAGGCTATGAAAACTTTTAATTAGCATCATGCTTGAAATAATTATGAAATGAATGTGCATAATTAAACATTGCAAAGCTTAATTAATTGAAATAACTACTTATATGGGCTTCATGAACCACTTGAAAAAAATACCATCCTTCTACAGCTAAATTATTTAATATTCAAAACTTGAAATATAACTTGCACGATAATGACAATTATGAAACTTGCCCATTGATAATTAAACGTGTAACTTGCATGAAGATGGTGAAAATGTAACTTTCTCGTCAATAAATGCAAATAATGTATAAGTAATTCGCATGACGCAAGAATAGTGTAATTTCCATGCAAGATTAAGCAATGTTTATTTCTATCACGAGAATAATTAATTATAGAGTCACTAGTTCAAAATAAGCAATTAGTTTAGACATTAGACAAATTTTGGATCAAATTATAATAATATGAATTAATTATTTTTAATGAATCTAAAATACCAACTAAGTAACCCAATAAATCTCAAATAAATTGAAAGATTCCAATTATAAATTTAGATATATTTTAATTTACAATTATAAATTTACTAAAGATTGATTTGGTGGTATTAGATAACAATGATCCAAATTATTTATCAAATTTATTTAACTTTACCAAACTAAAATAAAAATTCAAAGAAAATATTAACAAAATCCAATTTGCAAATTAATTTTAGGTAGTGTCTTTCATTGCCAAGTGGAGAGTGGGGGCCATGGGTCCCATCACCACTGCGGACCTGTAGGTGTAGGCCCGCAGTGATGAGGGGACAATCGCGAGCCCCTCCACTCCCTCTGCAGCCACTGTCGTAGCAATGACTGCAGGGGTAGTGGAGAGTACCACTCCCCCGGCGGTTATAATAACTCCCCCCCCCCCTCGTTGACTAGTTAATTTATTTTATATAAAAGAAATTTGAAAACTACTTTATTTTATTTCATTTTTTTATCGTGTAAATTTAATATTGCAAAATATATGTGTGTGTGTGTGTGTGTGTGTGTGTGTGTGTGTGTGTGTGTGTGTGTGTGTGTGTGTGTGTGTGTGTGTGTGTGTGCGCGTGTGTGTGTGTGTGGTTTTATTCCATTTTTATTAACAATTTAAGAGGGGTATATAAAAATGTTATTATAAAAATAAAATAAGAATCTTCTCACAGGTATGAGAGATAATAGAGAACATTGTTTTAGATGATTTCACAGGAGCACAAAAAAATACATTATGCTTGAAATTGAGACAAGCAAATCAAATCAAATATTAAGAGAGGGAAAAAGAAATTGAGTACATCTACAGAGAGGAATGAATTAATTAAAGGTTTTTAAGAAGATCAAATCAATATTAAGAGAGGGAAAAAGAAATGGATTTACTCTCAGGATTTAAATAAGTTTGGGTGCACGTGAATAGATTTAAAATCAAAGGAAGAAATTTTCATTTGAATGATTTCCACATGAAGAACACAAGATTCTTACACCAAGTTTTATTCACGTGAAAACATGAGAATTTTAATTTATTTATTTTTATTCGCAGTAAGATTTACTCCCAGGAAAGAAAAGAAAACAAGAAAACAAGATCTGTAATTAATCTTTCTTCCCAATAAGTTTCATTCACAGGAAAACAAAATTTCTTATAGGAGAATTTAATTTATTTATTCTTGTTCATAGCAAGATTTTCTCACAGGAAAATAAAATAAAATAAAACAAGAAACGAGATTTGAAATTAATCTTTATTCCCAATAAGTTTCATTCATAGAGAAATTAATTTATTCATTCTTATTCATAGCAAGATTTACTCACAAGAAAGAAAATAAAACAAGAAAACAAGATTGAAAATTAATCTTTATTCCCAATAAGTTTCATTCACAGGAAAACAAGATTTCATACATGAGAAATTAATTTATTCACAGCAAGATTTACTCATAAGAAAGAAAATAATAAAACAAGATAACAAGATTTGAAATTAATCTTTATTCCCAATTAGTTTCATTCACAGGAAAACAAAATTTCATACATGAGAAATTAATTTATTCACATCAAGATTTACTCATAGGAAAGAAAAGAATAAAACAAGAAGCCTGATTCAATTAAAAGAGGAGAACCTGGATACTTGAAGCTTGATGTAGAATCCCCTCTAAATTGTTCAACTAGCCTCCCTTGATCCTTCCTTGCAACTTTTCTTTGAATTTCTTCAAAAACAACTACTTAACAATCCTACAATGAAATGTGACTATCAGAAAAAAACTACTACTTGAGAAAACTTTTCTTCAATAAAAATAATCAATCCCCTCTTTTGAAAACTTGCATACAATATATAGGAAAAACCCCTTAATTCCACTATCTAGAGAAATTAATTGAGAATGAGATTCTTTTTCCAATATTGGATCCATGCAAATTTGATTAATATCCTAGTGGGGGAGTTGCATGCAAGGGAATTAAAGAATGAAGATTCCTCTAGAAGCTTCTAATTTCTCCTACAACATGTGCCATAATTGGAAATGGGAAAAATAAATAATGCCTATTTAAATTATATTCTCCAAGTGTGTATGTGGGTCCATTATTTAACCTTTTATAATACTTATTCAACCATATTCAATATCTCAACCACAAAAAGATATAATAGTAATTGTATCAAATAAAAAGTGATAAAGGAGGGTTGTGACACAAAGAATGCCTAGGTTAGAGCCATTTCTTGCTCTTAAACCCTAATTGCAAGGGTTTTGCTCCTAGTTGCAAAGAATGAAAGAAATATCTACAAACTGGAACAATCAAACCTGAAAATCAACCTTAATGAAAGAAAATACAATGAACATACAATTATGGAAATGATTTTTACACCATCTAGTTCGTACTGGACCGTACAAGCAAGGAAAAAACAAGACAAAACTGTCAAAAACTGGTGGAAACAAGGTTGCTTCAGAAACCAAAAACTTGCTCTTGCATTTCCAATCGTCCAACCTGTACAATGAAGTGAAATTTGGCTTATATCCACTTGTTTCAGTTGGTTCAACCAACTTCCTAATGCCTATAACCAAAAATGCAACTTTTGCAAGAAATTGCAAAATGTTGCTCAACAACTTTTGACAACTTTTTCTCCAAGATGCAATTTTGCATTCTATTGCTTTCTAAGACTCTTAAAGGTCCTAAAAAACCCTAGAAGACCTAAACACAACTCAATTGACTACTAATACATGAATACATTCATCTGGATTATTTTGCATGTGAACTACCTAAGTATCTCACTTCTCAAGCTAACAGCATCCTAAGCAAAATTGACTCAAACCAAAACTTGGACAACTCAAACATGGTTCTACTGATTCCTTAATGGTTGGTTCATTATTACATCACAAATTAACACACAAACTAAAAATAAATCAAATCTTCCATTCTTGGAGTGCTAGGTGCCCTACACCATACTCCCCTGGGTCAAAGAACTCAAGTCCCTTGAGTTATAAGGTCTGAAATCTCCACTCCATGCTGAAGTATAGCTGCCTCTGACATCCACATGGCATCTGAATCAAGTAACCCTTTCCACTTGACAAGATAGTCCTTGTAGACTCCTTTCCTTGTCTTTTTTATTATCTTGCTATCCAAGAAACTCTCTCACTCAACTGGTTGACTAGGTGGCAAATCCTTTACCCAATCTTCATGAATCAGTGATGGCATGTCTATCTGATTTATTGGTGACTCTCCCTTATATGGATAGAGATCACATACATTAAAAATATGAGATATCCCCAAGGTAGGTGGATGTTCAACCTCATAGGCATTCTACCCATACTTGTGCACCACCTTGAGAGGTCTAATTTTCTTCATCATGAGCTTGATAGGCTACCCTTTTGGAAGTCTCTCCTTCCTAAGGTATGCCAGCACTAAGTCTCCTACTTGAAACTGTAGCTTCCTCCTTGTTTTACCAGCTTGAACCTTATACTGCTCGGATTTTATTGTAAGGACTGCCTTAGCTTATCATGCATCTCTTTAATGCCTTCTGAAAAGTTCTCCCCTTGTGCACTCTTGGGTGCCATTGAACTGAGATCTCTAAGCTCTAATATGCCCCTAGGATGGAATCCATACACTGTCTCAAAAGGACTTTTACCTGTGCTATGGTTCATTGAGTTATTATATGCATATTTTGCCTGTCCAAGTACTAGATCCCAAGTCTGCCCATGTTGTTTCGTAAGACATCTTAGCAAGTTACCCAATGACCAGATAACTACCTTTGTCTGGCCATCTGATTGAGGATGATAGGCAGATGAGAAAGATAGCTTTCTACCCAGCTTCCTCCAAAGTGTCCTCCAAAAGTAGCTCAAAAACTTCACATCTCTATCACTAACAATGTTGATTGGAAGACCATGAATTATGACTATCTCCTTGAAGAAGAGGCCTCCAATATAGGTGGCATCATTGGTACTCTTGCAAGGTATGAAATGTGTCATTTTGTTGAACCTATCTACTACCACATATACACTATCAAATCCTCTTGGTGTCCTAGTCAAGCCTAACACATAATCCATGCTCAAACATTCCCAAGGCTTCTGAGGTATGACCAAGGGTTGATATAAACCTACATTACTTGAGGTTCCTTTTTCTCTTTGGCAGATGGTACATTTCTCTACAAATCTTCTCACTTTTGATTGCAACTTGGGCCAATAGTAGAACCTACCAACCTGCTCAAAAGTCTTATCAATTCCAAAATGACCTCCTAGGCCTCCTTAATGCTTCTCTTCAATAATATTTTCCCTCATAGAACATTGAGGTATGCAAAGTAGATTACCTTTGAACATAAAACCCTCTTGTATCATGTATTCTGAATAAGAGACATGTGAGGTATTAGAAAATCAGAACAAACATTATATCTCTACAAAATCCTTATCATCCTTGTAGAGGTCTTTTAACTCACTCAAACCCACACTTTGCAATTGAATCTCTTGCATGGTCATGATTCTCCTACTTAGTGCATCAGCAACTTTTTTGGTTGTCCCTTTCTTGTGTTTAATAGTTAATGTATAAGATTGTAGGTACTCAACCCACTTTAGGTGTCTTTGGTTCAACTTCTCTTGCCCATTGAGAAAACTAAGGGCATGGTTGTCAGTGAAGACTACAAATTCTTTGGGAAGCAGGTAGTGACGCCATTTTTTTAATGCTTGAACCATTTTATACAACTCCAAATCATATGTGGAGTACCTTTGCTTGGCTTCATTTAACTTTTCTGAGAAGAAACCTATAGGATGTCCCTCTTGGCTTAAAATTGCCCCTATGGCCCTTTGGCTTGCATCACATTCTACTCTAAACAACTGATTGAAATCAGCCAATCTAAGGGTTGGCAACTCTGCTATCTTGGTTTTCAACATCTCAAACCCCTTATTGGCTTCCTTTGTCCACTTAAAGTGACATTTACTCCCTCCTTTAATGGTATTAAGAATAGGAGCACAAACATGGCTAAAGTTTCTCACAAATTTCCTATAAAAAGATGTCATTCCATGAAAGCTTCTAACATCACTTATGCCCCTAGGGATAGACCAATTAAGTATTGCTTCTACCTTATTTGGATCCATTTTTAAACATCCATGAGAAATAACAAAACCAAGGTATACAAGCTTTGTTTTCAAAAACTCACATTTTTCAAGGTTAATATTGCGTTGAGCCTCCTTCAACTTCTTCAAAACCATCTCCAAATGCTTGAGGTGTTCCTCCTTGAACCTTTTGTAGATAAAAATCTTATCAAGATATACAATTACAAATCTACCAATAAACTCAACTAAGACTTTATTCATGAGCCTTTGGAAGGTGTTAAGTGCATTGGTGAGGCCAAATGGCATCACCAACCACTCATATAGGCCTGCATTGGTTCTAAAGGTTGTCTTCCATTCATCTCCTGGTATGATTTTGATCTAATGGTAACCAGACTTTAAGTCCACTTTTGTGAAGTAGCTTGCACCTCCTAGATTGTCTAATAGGTCTTCAATCCTTGGCATGGGAAACCAGTACTTATAGTAATCTTGTTGATTGCTCTGGAGTCTATGCACATTCTCCATTTTCCTCCCTTTTTAGGCACTAACATAGTAGGAACAGCACATGGACTCAAACTCTTCTTGATAAACCCTTTGTCTAAGATTTCTTGCACTTGTTTGGTGATCTCTTCATTTTGACTAGGTGTCATTTTGTACGCGGCTTTGTTTAGTTGATTGGCCCCTGGTATTAACTCTATTTGATGATTTACATATCTCATTGGAGGCAAATAATTAGGTAAGCTATCCCCTATCACTTTTGCATATTGTTTGAGGAGACCTTGCACCTCTTGAGGCACTTCAGTCATTCGATATTCCTTAGCTTCTTCTCTAAGTTTCAACACTATAGCATGGCCTTGATGTCATTCTTGTTTCAACACTTTGAGAAACTATTTTCCACTCATCAGCATCACACTTGAGCCTATTTTATTTTCTTCCCTTGGTTCAGGTAGTGGATCCATTTAATACTTCTTCCCCTTCTTGGTGATAAGATGGTTGTTCTTCTCCCCATAATGAGTAGCTTTCACATCATATTGCCATTGACGGCCCAACAACAAATGACAAGCATCCATAGGCAATATATAACATAATATTTTGTCCTTGTACACTCCAATTTCAAAATCCACCCATGCTTGTTCATCAGCCAATACATGACCCCGGTTGAGCCATGATACCTTATAGGGAGTGAGATGAGGCAATCTTTTCAGTTTGATTTTGTCCACCATTTCAACTGAGACAATATTCTCAGTAGAACCTGAATATATAATTACTTTACAAATCTTCCCATGTGACCTACAAGTGGTCCTAAACAAGCTTTTCCTTTGTGGTCGCTCTTGAGCTTGGGGTATCTTGAGCATTGTTATCCTCATCATCAATTTTTCTCCATCTGTCACTGGCCCTACCTTGTTGATTAAAGAAGTTACACTCTGAGTGTCCTCCTCTTGCAACAATTGAGTTCTTCTTTCCCCCATGTATGAGCTTGTGGAGTTTGAGGCTTTCCCCGGGCACTTACTCATGGTATGCCCAACTTGGTTGCAATGATAACACCTATAGATGAAATTTATATTTCCTCTACTTAAGTTTCCAAGCCTACCCCTAAAATTGCTCCTTCCTCTATAGGATCCTCTAAATGCTACTCTCTCAGAGTCTCCACTGCCTTCTTGGCCTTGCTGCTCTTCACTTCTTGGTGATTGCTGCCCTCTACCAAAGTTTCCTCTACCTCTGAAATTATTTCCTCCCCTATGTTTCTGATTTTGTTCACTCCTTCTTTTGATCTTCTCTTCTGCCCTTAGGGCCAACTGAAAACACTTATGGACAGTGTCTGGTGTGAGGATACTTATCTCATCTTGCATATTCTATCTAAGGCCATTCATATACCTGGCCAACTTCTCCACCTCATTCTCATGCTTCCTAGCCCTCAAACTAAGCTTATGGAACTCTTCAGTGTATGCATTAACATATAACTCCCTTTGTTTTAGATTTTGCAGTCTCTTATAGATTTGAACTTCATAATCTCCTGGAAGGAATTGTGCCTTAAGTCTGATCTTCATACGCTCCCATGAAGTTATCTTCATTTTGCCTTCTTGTATCCTTTCTTCTTGCATTATATTCCACCAAACCAATGTTGATTCTCTCATTCTTGATTTGGCCACATTGACTCTTTTCTCTTCTGCTACCTCTTTGTAATCAAAGTGATTATTGAGAGCTTCTATCCAATCTAGCAACTCTTCTCCATTGAGGTTTCCTCCATATGTGGGTAATATATCCAAGTTGTCTTTAGAAATGGATTTGACTGCATCTAAGAATAACTTGTGGTCTTGAGGCATAGCTACTGTTGTTGGTTCCTCTCCATCTTCCACTTCTTCATCGGTCTCATCACCCCATTCTGTCTTAACCTTCCCCTTCTCCTTCTTTACCTCTCTGGTTCATCTACTTCCTTCTGCGTCATTCAATCCTTCTATCATCTTTGCCACCATATGTTAGATGGCTTCTAGATTCATTTCCTTTGGAGGCATTGAACTTGCTTTTGATTCTTCACAATCTGACATACACCAAATCTTTCAAAGAATGGCTTTGATACCACTCTGATGCAGAGAGTCTTGGGGCCTAGTTTGATACACCTTCTTAAGTGACTTGTCCTACTCAACCCTGCAACTACTCAAATCCTTCCCAAGGCGTTATGATAATGATACCTCCAAGGTCTGAACCTTCTTGACTTTCCTCCTAGGTATAGCCAATGGTTTTTAGACAATCAACTCCACCACTTGAGGTTGCCACCTCAGTTACTCACACACTCCTCTCTTGGGCTCCAACCACTCCTACAAGGATCTTAACACACAATCTCTTCCTATAGTTTCCCATTGCATAAACAAGGCGTCTTCAATGTATTTTGAGGTTTAAGACTCCCCAAATCCATCTCCTTGGCTTCTAAACCCTTCTAGATCTCTATCAGCACCTAATTAGGCCTAATTGCATTAGCCCTCCCTAGGTGGTTTTAGGGGTTTAACATGCAAAATTCCCAAACAAGACTAGAAATAAATCATGTATTTGGGTACCCTTTTGGAATTTGTAGACAATACTAGAAAATTGCATCTGGTTTGTCTGTACAAGTGGGGTTTCCAATGCTGCACTATTTTGAATGGTTTTAGCCCTAGTCAGTGAATTGGCAAGATGGGTCTAAAACTCTTCACCAATCAAATATCCTTCTCCAAACACCTTGGTAAACTTCAAGGGGACTTAGATGGATTTCCATTCATATGCTACTTGGTCCTGCACCAATCTCCATGTTCTCACAAATCACACTTTTCTTGTTGTCCTAACTCACCTACTCCCAACGGTGAGCCTAGGGCTTCATTGTTTCTCCTCCTCCTGGACCTGAAACATCACACACCCTATTTGTAAGCTATGTACATACCCTAACCTATCATTCTTAGTTATTTCAACAGGTGCCATCAAAGGATGCCTAGGTTAGAGCCATTTCTTGCTCTTAAACCCTACTTGCAAAGGTTTTGCTCCTAGTTGCAAAGAATGAAAGAAATCTCTACAACCTGGAACAATCAAACCTGAAAATAAACCTTAATTAAAGAAAAAAAATGAACATACAAATATGGCAATGATTTTTACACCATCTAGTTCGTACTGGACCGTACAAGCAAGGAAAAAACAAGACAAAACTGTCAAAAACCGGTGGAAACAAGGTTGCTTCACAAACCAAAAACTTGCTCTTACATTTCCAATCCTCCAACCTATACAATGAAGTTAAATTCGTCTTATATCCACTTGTTTAAGTCTGTTCAACCAACTTCCTAACGCCCATAACCAAAAATGCAACTTTTGCAAGAAATTCCAAAATGTTGCTCAGCAACTTTTGACAACTTCTTCTCCAAGATGCAATTTTGCATTCTATTGCATTCTAAGATTCTTAAAGGTCCTAAAACACCCTATAAGACCTAAACACAACTCAATTGACTCCTAATACATGAATACATTCACCTGGATTATTTTGCCTATGAACTACCTAAGCATCTCACTTCTCAGGCTAACAACATCGAGAGCACAATTGACTAAAACCAAAACTTGGGCAACTCAACCATGGCTCTACTAAGTCCTCAATGGTTGGTCCATTATTACATCACAAATTAACACACAAACTAAAAATAAATCAAAGCTTTCATTCTTGAAGTGCTAGGTGCCCTGCACCAGAATGACTTGAAGATACTTCCAATTCCAAGTGACCCAATTATCCTAGTGTGAAAAGGTATGCAAATGGTCTAAATTCTTATAAATAAATGAGAGTACCACTTTTGATATAGAAGATTCAATCCTACCCACCACATCAATCAAGGAAGAGGATTTCTTCTTGAACATTCTATTGTTCCTCTCAAGCCATATATTCCAAATAACAATAGAAGGGGCAACAATATAGAGGCAGGAATAGAATGAAGAAGAATACAACAAAGGCCAGGCCATGAATTGAGACAAAAGATCAGGACAAATAGTAGAATCCCAACCAAGCTTGCCAAAAATCCAATACCGGCAATCTGAAACAAAAGGATAGTGAACAAACAGATGATCTGAAGATTCCATGAAGAAACCACAAAACACACAAGGGAACATAGTTGTGATCCCAAGTCTATATAATCTCATCCCAGTGAGGACTCTATTTTGTACTGCTAACTAGGCAAAAGTTCCATCTTTGGGAAGACAATCCGAATGCCAGAAAAGATTAGAGGGCCATGAGGAAAAGGAAGATGGAGGAGACAAAGACATATACCCATCTTTTGTTGTGTAAGAACCTGACACATTCTTAGTCCAAACCAATTCATCATCCATACATATCCTAATAAACAATCCATCTCTTCTTAAGTTTCATTACATAAGCATCTTTAAGTTCTTCATCCACCAACAAAGAGTCTATAGATTTCCACTGAAACACTGTATAGGGCCCCAAGACATCCACATAACAATAATCAGCAACAAACAAACCCCAACGGTCTTTAAGAATATCTAACAATGGGTAATAGCATGTTCATTCCAAACTCCATCCCAAAACCTAGCCTTTCTTTCATTGTGAATTAGCCAAGATAAGTGAGGAATAATAACCGATCTAAAATTAGCCAGGAAATTCCAAATAGCAGATCCTTTTGGAAGAGAGGAAGTAGTGAATAACCATTCTCTAGGCACCCATGTACTTAGCAATCATAAGAGAGGCCCATTTGCGTGAGGGTTCTTTATAGAGTTTTCAAACTAATTTTGTACCCAGGGCTCTATTCTAATTCACTAGATCTCTAATACCCGATCCCCCCAAAGCCTTAGCAAGACAAACCTTATCCCAAGCCAAAAGATGAACCTTCTCCTTACCTCCTATGTTATCATTCCACAAAAAGGATCTCAAAGAGGATTGAATCTCATTAACAACCTTCTTGGGTGTTTTCAAAATAGACATCAAATAAATGGGAATAACATTAAGCACTGATTTAATTAGAAGAATCTTACCAGATAAGGTAAGCTATTTGTGATTCCAAGTTAATATTCTAGAAGACACCACAAAGACCACTTTACCCCAAAAGGTGTGCTTTTCTGGGCCAATAAAAAGGGAATGCCTAGATACTTACAAGGAAAACATCCCACTTCATATCCCAAAAACTAAGTGGATCTATTCTGAACAAGAGGTGAAACATTCAAAAAGAAGATCTTAGATTTCATGTTATTAACTTTCTGACCCGAGAAAGCAAAATAATCAATAATAATTTTCTTAATAACTCTAGTCTCTGCCCAAGATGCATGTCCAAAAAGGAGAGTGTCATCCGCAAATAGACAATGAGAGTGGGGTATCAGAAAACATTCAATCTTAATTCCCTTCCAAATACCTGAGGATCTAGCAACATAGATGGTCTGACTGAAGGCCTCAGCTAATAGAATAAATAAAAAAGGAGATAAAGGGTCACCTTGCTGAATACCCTGGGAAGAAGAAAAGAAACCAGAAGGAGATCCATTTAATAAAACTGAAATTCTAGCAGAAGAGATGTAGGAGTAAACCCACTTAATCCAGCTATGTCCAAATCCAAATTGTCACAAAACTAAAACTAAAGAGTTTTCATATGCTTTCATCATATCTAGTTTAAGAATCATAGTCGAAGACTTTTGTAAAGAAATAGAATGAAGGACCTCATGAGCCACAATAGCACCATCTAAGGTATCTCTCCCGGGTACAAAGCCACCCTGCTCAACAGAGATAATCCTAGGAATGAGCTTAGCAAGCTTGACTGAAATTGCCTTAGTGATGATCTTATACAAGGTGTTGCATAATGCAAATGGACGAAAGTCAGAAAAGGATTTAGTATTTTCAACCTTAGGGATAATCACAATAAGCGTTGTATTAAGTTCTTTTAAAATAGTTCTATTACGCCTAGATTCTTCAAGAGCTAGAAGAACATCATTCCCCACAAACTTCCAACATTTCTGAAAAAAAAAAAAATGTAAATCCATCAGGCCCCAAAGCCTTCTCTGGGGACATGGAAAAGACCACCTCTCTTAGCTCAAGACCGGTAAAAAAAGCCATGAGAATCTTATTATCTTCTTCCTTAATGAGAGGAAGAATAGAATCAACAAAATTATTGTCCAAAACAACTTTGTCAGTTGTAAGAAAGGATTTAAAAAACCTAACAACCTCAGAAGAAATTGCATCTTCATCAACCAGGTAGTTCCCATTAGAATCACGAATGCAAGATATCCTATTACAATGCCTCTTCAATTTAGTAGAGGAATGAAAAAATTTAGTATTCCTATCCCCTTCAGCTAGCCACAAGTCCCTAGACTTATGTCTCCAATAGGATTCTTCGCGAGATAAAACCTCCTCAAGCTGGGCTAGGAAATAGAATCCATGCCATTATTCAAAACAAACTCATTCAAATCTTCAATTTCACCTTGAATCCTAGCCTTCTCCCCAAAAATATTCTTAAAATGAAGGGAATTACATTCTCTAATCCTTCCTTTAAGATAAACAAGCTTCTTAAAAATCTGATACATCCTAGATCCCTTCACATAAGGAGTAGACATCCACCAATCTTTTAAAAAGGGCAAAAAAGACTAGTCTCTAAACCAAATAAGTTCAAATTTAAAAGGGAGCTTCTAGGGAGCCCTATCTTCAAGGATAGAGAACAAAATGGGAAAATGGTATGATCCAATATAAGGAAGAACGAAAGAAAAAAATTCCAAATCAGTGTTAAACCAATTTTTCAGATACCAAAAAATGATCTAATCTCTCTGCAATTTGAGAAAAGTCCTTTCTCATGTTAGTCCAAGTGTAAGGGTCATTCTAAGTTTTACAATCAACCAGACACGTATCCTTAATGAAATGACAAAAATCAGCTATAATGTGCTTATTTGGGATAATACCCCCTGATTTCTCTTCAAGGATTGAAATAGCATTGAAATCCCCCCCAAATATCAAGAAGCTATTCTTAAGTGGAGATGCAATCACAAACAACCTCTCCCAAAGCTTCTTCTTTTCAGCAATACTTATAGGTTCATAGACATTGAAAATCCAGAATTTAGCACTGGAAAATTTACATTTAACCAAACCTAACATCCAATTTGAAGAGGAAGCAACCAAAGAGAGGTCCACACTAAAATCATTCCAAAGGAAGGCAAGCTCTCCTAAAGCCCCCTCAAAGGGAGAGACACAAAATTTCCACAATTTCCAAGAGGAGAACAAGGACTCAGCAGAAGACAGATTTAATTTGGTTTCTTGTACCATCAATATATCACACTTCATTAAATCCAATTGGGATTTAATCAAGCACCTTTTTTTAGGGGAATTTAAGCCCCTAACATTCCATGAAATGATCCTCATTGTCCTCGAGGGGAGGCCGAAGCTCCCCTCTTCACAAAATCATTAATCTGAGAGATCTTTCCCTCATTAAAGTCACTTTGAAGATTCCTCTTAGAAGCCAAAGACCAAGTAAAAGGTGGACTAAATGGCTTCTTTTTTTTCTTCTGCTTGGAAAAATTTGGAGAAGAAAGAAGAGTTGTTTGAATTCCAGCATCAATAGCATGTTGGTTCTTAACATGTTTTTCTTTCCTACCCCTCCTCGAAGGGGAAGTAAATGGAGATACTGGAGAGAGAGAGAGGAGTTTGAATCAAAGGCAACCTACCTTTGCTGGCCAAAGGAGGCTCAGAGACAGGAGGGGGCAAATTCACCTTATCAACCTCCTTATCTGGATAGAGCACATCAAAGGGATTAGCAGTAGGAAGTACAGACAGGTCCTTTTTCAAATTAACCAAATCATTATCAATAGAAGTAATCACTTTATCTGTTGTATCAAAATCGAGGGTAATATTATTCTTGTAAAGTAGATTCTAAACCTAAGCAATGAGATGTTCATCTGGGGCAATCAAAGGGTTATCCAAAGATTTATTGCAATTAAGTATTAAACCAAAAATGTCATTCACACAATTAGATTTGCCAAAATCAGATTTCAAAAAAAAACATTAGCTTGTGAAGGTGGTTATTTATCATCTTGGACAGATAGAGGATTTTCTGGACAAAAATTATTGCCCTGACCCAAACTATTCCCAACCCGAGATGGGACATCCACACATGGAGGAGGCGAAGGAGGCACAAGGATTGGTTGAACAGACATGGGGATATTATCTCCCTTCAATATACTCTACATATTAGTCCAAGAAAGAGTTTCCAAATTAACAAAACCCTTATCCATGCTACCAAGAGAAGATTACTTATCTTTATAAATGGACTTATCAAAAGAGACCCCTTTTAGATTTAAAAACAAAGCAAAATCCATAACAACAAAATATTTGTCAAACCAATCAGAATCCTTAACAATATCTTGGCACCAAATACCAGCAAGAGACCTAATATTGCAGGTCTGAGGATGATTAGTATTCAAATTAACCAAAACACATATTTTAACAAGGAACATACCATCCTCAAACACCGAATGGGATAATAAAATTTGCCAAAAGAATCCCCTATTTTCTGTAAAATATCAGGAATTTAGGTAGCTTAAACCAAGTCGACATCTGCTTGGAAGAAATACAAGAGGGCACAAAAAAGGGTTTCCAAGCTTCAACAAAGATTAAATTTTTACCCAACCAAAAGAAAGGAACCTCCAAAACCTTATTCCTAGCTTCCTCTGAATCAAAGACAACAATAAAAGAACTAGCAGACAGAACCTAAAAATATAAGGTGTCATACTAGTACTTATGGATCTTGCAATGTAATTTTGAAAGATTAACATTATCACCCCAAACCTGAATAATAATTGCAAGAGAAAGAATATTGTGAGCCTTATTATCTAAAGGATTAGCACTTACATCAATCAAGGGAACATGAAGCTATACCTTATGTGTCCCACCAACCTCCAAGCTAGGGTTAGGGATCAAAGGATTATGAGTGTCACCTGAATTATCTTCAGAGTTCTCCTTTGATGACAGTCATGATTGAGGATTCAACGAAGGTTGCTTCCCACTAGAGGCACGCAAATTAGAGGAAACCCTAATTGCATGTGCCGAATCTACCTGTAATTGAGAACTCCCCTTCCATCCATTCTTCAGATTAGGGTTTGAAGCGGGAGGCACCTTACCAGTTGCACTCACAACATCCTTCCAAGACCTAGTTGTATCAATCCCAATCCTTCCATGCCTTCGCACTGTAAAACCCACCTTTCCATTCCTCTGTCGATAACCCAAAAAAAGCCCTTTATTCTGAAACTGATGAAAATTTTCCTTAGGCTTGAAAATACCCTAAAAGTATTTAGAGAGGATGTTAGAATTCATTCCCCTCATAAAACCCCTCATTATTTTGCACATTATGATATCCCATTGTCATGTCCACCCATTTACCTCCATGGAATACCCATTGT
The DNA here is from genome assembly GCF_030272615.1 of Cryptomeria japonica. Lineage (NCBI taxonomy): Eukaryota > Viridiplantae > Streptophyta > Pinopsida > Cupressales > Cupressaceae > Cryptomeria > Cryptomeria japonica. The sequence goes on from NC_081411.1 coordinate 790,775,271, forward strand.
GGAATATGATATGCTTGTTTTCCAAATGGATCCACAGGTGGAGGAGGATCATCAAATGCCCCATCACCCCATTCGTATTTCTTAAAATTCACCCGCATAGCAAAAATTTGTATAACCCTCAATATTAAGATATATATTGATCTTTAAACAAAAATAAAAATTAAAAAAAACAAACTCTAAATAAATCACTAGCAAATATTTAAGTCAAGAGTTGTTGTATAGGCAGGTGTAGTGTCCTAAAATTGCAACCCCCACAATTTCGACCACATTTTAGGTCCTCACCTAAGCGACTGCATCTCTCTCTCTCAACTGAGACCCATCTCTATGTTTTCATCTTGAGTCTCCCCTTGTTTCAGCCCTTATGTTGCCTCATGACCCAATCCAGGCCCCAAGATAGGGTAGGACAAGGGCGGGGCATCGCTGTCCCCCCTTGGACAGGGGCGTGGTGTCCCTATCCTCCCTCTTAGGGAGGCCCTAGGATGGGTCCATCCGGCCCCTTCTGCTTAATTTTCTCTTCGGGGATTTCAATCTCCCTTTGTCGACCTTTGATGGATAAAAATTAATTCTCTTGGGCATGTATAAAAGGAGATTCAACTCCCTCATTTGATAGACATGATATATAGGCAAGATAAGGAGAATAAACGAAATTCAAGCAAAAGGTCTTCATCAAGCATTCAAGTCTTCAAGCATCCACCAAGTTCTCTCCTTCATGTGTCTTTTTCATTCATCCATTGGAGCAACATGACAACATTCATTTGCAAGCATGTGTGTGTGTTAGGGTTTTGTCATGTTATGTGCCATTTCATACAACATTTGTGATTACATTCAAGAAGCAAAGCAATCATCGTTGTCAATTATAGATCTAAAAGGTATACATTTCCTACATTTACATTTAAATATTTGCAATTACTTTCTTTCAAGGTTGATTCCTCAACCGAGGTTTGACTGAGGCAAACCCCTATCCACAACCCTTCTTCTCTTCTTTTCTGTGTGTAGGTTGCAGTGCGCAACTATAATTGCAAGATTGGACTCCATTTACAAAGACGAAAAAACCCTTTTCTGCGCGCAGATTTTTCGGAGGACCGTGTGCACTTTCAACACGGTCCCGACGACGTTTCTCCAAATTTGCAGGGTAGATCCATACCAATCTAAACATCTCAGATCCGAAATTAAAACGCGATCCCGAACTGGTAGCTCCTCATTTCATTCATTTTATCTCCCTTTTTTACATAGTCAACAAGTCAACATATCTATTTACAAAAGAGGGCAAATCACTTTCCAACCCTTGCAATCCTCTTGGATTTGGATCTAGTGGATTCAAGTCCCTCTTTTGAATGTAAAGTTTCTCCCAAGTGAAAATCATCCTAGTGACTTCCTTTCTCTCTCCTAGGTGGGCAGTCACTAGGGTTCAATTTTCCACTTTACATTTTGGTGAACCCGATGTCTTACACTCTAATTCTGATTTCTTATTGTTAGACCTGAATTATTGCAATTTGAATTTCAAACTTTCATTTCCAAGTTTAATCTTTTAACAAAATTTAGAGGTTACTTGCATAAAAACCCTAATTTTTTTATTTTGACAAAATTAAGCTTGTTAAGTGTAGCATTTTAATTGCTTGTTTCAGATCTAATTTCTATTTCAAAATTGCAATTCAAATTTATCTTTTCATTCTGAAAATTAAAGTGGTTAAAAAGCAAAACCCTAATTTTTAAGAATCTCCTATTTCGACCTTTCACTGCTAATTTGACCAATCTAGACATCTCCAAATCGGTTGTTTTTTTGGATTCCACAATAAAATCATAATTTCTATCATCCCTGAAAATTTCAAAAAAAAATGGTCAGACTGAGTGTACTTTGTACACGATCCTTGGCTTTTCCCCGAAATTTTGGGAGTCAGAATTGACTATATTTTTCTGCTTAAATCCATAAAATTGGCATACTTTATCAATTTTTGCACCCCTTAAAGTCGAATACAAATTCAAATTTCCACACTTTTAACTTTTAAATTAATTTCATAAAAAGATCCTAATTTTAGATCTTCTTTTCAAGAAAATTAAGATTTTTATTGACTTTCAATGGCAATCAATGGATCAGATTTATTTGCTATTTCACATATGATTACATTGTTTTTAACATATATTTATTGAAATTATGTGTTTGATAATGCCTTTCTTCATTTCATGTTGCTTCTTTTCATTCATAACACTTGGTCATATTGTGTTGCTCAGATTTCAAAGTCATTTCCTTTTCAATTTGATCTCAAAGCTTTCACATATCATTTTTGTTGCATTATGGTGGTGTTGTTAACAAAATGCATTTCATGCATTAATCACCTTAAGGCTTTTGTAGATCACAACCTGAGAGACTCTAATCCTTCTACCTCTCCTAGGATATCTTGTGTGAATAAGATCAAAGCTAATATTCTAACCAATGATCTCTTTACAAAAGAGAAAGTATTGGACAGAGATATAGATCCATATTTTTCTCATACACATACCCTTGAGAAAGAAGGGCAACATCAAACTATTAATAATCTTACCTCTTTAGACCCTCCTTATTCTCCTAAGACCTATCTTCAACACCAAAGTATATGTAGAGATGATGATGTTATGAATTTTATTCATGATATTTCCCCTTGCATAGAAATGAGTAAAGATGAACCTTTAGATGATGAAGATATCCTTTCCCATGATATTCCTTCTTCATCTACAAAACCTTTTATTCCCCCTTACACATCAGGTTTCAAAGAAATTCATAATCTTATTCCCCCAACTTCCCATTTGTAACATTCTTATAGTTGTGGCTTTAATATAATATCAAAACAAGGTTTTAGAGGATAAAGAATTGGGAAATTTGAACAAGGAATATGTGTCCCTATAAACCCTCCTACGCAGGCTACTACAGAAGGCCTAGGAAGCAAAACTCCTCTTTCTAAGGAAGAACTCCTTAGGCTTCAAAATTTTAAGAATTATCTCAAAAGAGCCCGCAAGAATGCTTCTTCTTCAAAATGTCCCTTTTGCTCATTTCATCAAACCCATGATCATAATGTTGATGATTGCCCTGATTTTCAAAAATCTATTCAAGATAGCATTGACAGTGGCAAAATTAGAATTGTGGACGATAAACCTTCTTCTTCTAATAATTCTCCTCTTCCATGTCAAGAAAATGACTTAAAACACATTTATCATCCTGATAGACTAGCTACAAGAATCTATTGGAGATTAAAATATGATAATAATATTTCCTTTCGTCCTAAAAATCTAAATAAGAATATTAAGCAAGTGAAAGGTGAGGAAAATTGCATTTTTTCATGATTCATATTCACATTCTCTTGGGAAATGTCATGCATTTAAGAAATTTGTTCAAAAGCAATATGATCATGCACGAATTTCTCTTACAATAGATCTAGATGTCTTCCTTGACATGATCATGCACGAATTTCTCTTACAATAGATCTAGATGTCTTCCTTGACATGAGCATAGTGCCTTAGCACTTCTTTTCTTCTCATGTTGCTCTTCACCCTATGACATAACTAGACAACTTAACTAGGGGATCTTTATCATTTGTGGTGGTATTGTTTCAATTTTAAGTACTTTGCAGTAGCAACATGAGGCTCACTTCTTCTTCTTTTTTCCCATTAATTTATCTTCATGCATTATTCATTATTAGATCTCCTTTCTTGCATAAAGTTATGTGAGCATATAATTGTTCTTTGGTTTTTTCTCTTTGATTGACGAGCATCTTTAATGAGTAATACACTTCTTCTTCTTCTCTTAATTCTATTGGAAAACTTACCTCTTATATGGTTTCGATTATTTACAAATATGATATGCCCCTAGCATGGAATGGTCTCCTGTAAAGTACATGACCCTTCCTTGAGAGGATTCAGTCCATTAGGAAGTCATATCGCTTGAAAATGATCTCCATTTGAAGATGTGTAATATTTCTCCTTTTCTTCTCACTTGGGGGGCAAGGATTTTGCTCATTTATCTTCCTTTTTATCTCCTTTATCATTATTTCCTTTAGGGGCTGCATTTTTCATATGTGATTATCATTTCTTACAATTGTACGTTCTTATGACTAATCCCTCTTGAGGAATATGTGATTTTCTTTCTCTCTTCTCTTTCAAGATTACCACTTCTTGAGACGTTTATTTTACATTTACTAATGTTTTTTCTTGCATATGTTCATGTAAGTTCATTGTGCATTTGCTTATGTTTAATCTCTCTCTAGAAGATTGTGTAAGCTCTTCTCATTGTTCCTACACTTGGGGGACAATGATCTCTCCTTTTCTTTCTTTCTCTAAGGATCCACTCTTTCCTATGTTGGGGATTATGTGAGTTTTATTACTTGATGTCTTTCCTTGTGTGGAATCGTTGTTCTTTTCTCAAGAGTTCTCTCTTATACAAGAGGTGTAAGTCCTTGACTACAACCTCTTTTACACTTTCTAATGTACATCTATAATAAATTCACCCATCCACATTGGGATAAAAGTGAGTCATCCTTCATCAAGAATCCCTTTCACCTAGCAATAGGAGGAAGGATTGCATTCTTGTTCTCTTTTGTGCTTCATTCTAGAAGATATTATATTTGTCTAAGACAACTCCTCTTGGGGGTAAATGTCTTTTTAAAAAAGATATCTTCTCCTCCAAGGATCTCCTTTACACTTATAGCAAGATATCTCTTTTCAACTATCTTACCCTTGCTTGAAGAGTATTCCCTCTCTTGCTTGGATTTATGACATTGTTGCATAATGGATATCTTCTTTGTATTGAAGGTAGGTATCCTTGTTCTACTTTCCTTAAGATATCAACATAAAACTATGTTGACATCTTAAGGGAGGGCACCCGCACTCCTCCTTTTGTACTATATTTCTCTCATGCATCGTGTCTCTTATACAGTGGGTCATTCTCAGAACCAGAGGGAAGCCTCTTAGAGCGAGATGTCGCCAAAATTCTCTTATACAGTGGTTCATTCTCAGAACCATAGGGTGGCCTCTTGGTGCAGAGGCACCTAAGCACACAAGCATAGCAGGAGGTCAAAAGTCATAATATGAACAATTTATTGTATTTGAGTCATTCATAATATATTAAGGTTATTTGAGTCAATTGAATCATAATATGTAAGGCTAAATGAGCCATTTTGTCCAAAGATATCATATTTGGTCCATATTGAAGTTTTAAAAGTGTCCATGTAAGAGTTCGAGTCATTTATGTCAAAAATTGTAAAAATTGCAAAGTTGCAATATTGCCAAAAAGTGCAACAAAAGTGTAAAAAATGAAATCCATTGGTTATGAGGTGGTTGGAGTAGTTAGAAAGGAGTTGGAAATGGTTTATAAAACCATGTTTGGTCGAAATCAAGAAGGGAGATCGGTTTGGAGGGGATTTGACAAAGATTATCCATCAAACCCTCAAACTGTCATGAGGTTTTAAGGAATCTATGGCTGTCATAGATCCATGGAGGATCACATTTGATGTAATTTTTATATGTAGATATTATTTAATGATATATTGATGAAATATATTTCAGATGAATCCTTTCTTGTGCATTTTTGTGGAGTATTTGGCAAGATATGTTTGTTTTTTCAATGATTGTCAAAACCTTGCCAAGGGTTACCCAGTTTTGGAAAAATGATCATAACGTTTGATTAAACCGTTGGATCTGGCTGAAATTTTGAGATAACTTGTATAACTCAGTAATATAAATTCTGACCGAAGCGATTTTCTTTATGAGAAATATGTAAAATGTTATGGATGACTGTTTGTTACAGTTCAAGGTGAAAAGCAGATTGGTGAAGGCAGCAACAACCCAGTTGTAGCATTTGGTGTGGTCACATGAGGGATAATATTGAAGAAAGGATATATGTGTTGGAAAGGTCTCTGAATCTTCTTTCCATTCCTTTTGGTCTTACTTTATTTGGTTAAGAATTGAATATTTTGTGATTATTTTGGTGAAAATAGTTGTTAAGGGATGAAACTCTAAACTAGGGTATTCCATGGCAATAAAGAATTTATTCTCTCATGTTATGGTGAATGTTATGATCTAAAATATTGAATAAAGGGTTTTAATGATGTAATATAACCTTTGAAATTGTTTTGAAGTTGAGAAGAGTGATTTATCTTTTTATATGTCTCTTGATTCAAGTTTAAAGTTTACCCTTGAATGAAGGTTTTATGGATTTTCATGATGCTCTGCATCACCTCTTAGAGAGAGATGTCGCCACTTTTCTCTTATACAGTGGGTCATTCTCGGAACCAGAGGGCAGCCTCTTAGAGCGAGATGTCACCACTTTTCTCTTATACAATGGGTAATTCTCGGAACCAGAGGGAAGCCTCTTAGAGCGAGATGTCGCCACTTTTCTTTGTATAGTGGGTCATTCTCGGAACCAGAGCACAGCCTCTTAGAGCGAGATGTCACCACTTTTTGCTTTTATACAAGGTGATTATTCTTGGAACCAGAGCACGGTCTCTTGAAGCAAGATGTCACGCCTTTCTTGACATTTGTACTATACATCTTATACAGGTTGTAGCATACTTAGGCATAGACTCCTATGAGGTTCTTCTAACCTCACACACACGTGCACGAGGTTGAGTGGAACTAACCGCGTTCTCACCTTCCTCTCTTACATGGATCGCCTAGACAGACTTTAGGAAATAGTTTTCCATGTCCCTTTTCTCCATGGATCACCTAATTCTAGGGGCGAGATGTCCATGGTTTCCTCTTGTTCGCCTTTCTTCTCATGGATCACCAAAGTGTGTATTCATGTCCTCTCTCTCCTTCCTCTCATGAACCCATAGTTTTACTATTGATGGTTCATGGATGATGACAGTTTTGCTCTTTTATGTGATTATTGGTGTTTATGTGATGGCATTGGTCTTTGTGTTTCAATTAGTTGTTTGAGACATTTGTATCGAGGTCTCTTAGGCTAGTTGATGTGTGGTCTTGTGTGTTTTGTCTTTGTTGTGTGTCTTTTATGCTTTGTCTTGTTTTGGTCGGTCTTGTTCTCTTGGTCTTGTATGCTCTTGCATATGTTTGAGTGAGTTAAGACCCTAACATTTGGGGCTTTGTTCCTCAAGATTAGTGATGTCTTATACTCCTTGTGGTATTGCTCTGTATCTCCCATCTTTATCTCTCTCTTTCTTCTACTTTACCAGTAGTATTGGCGTAAGCTATACTCCCGCTAAAGTGGGGGCTAAATGTAGTGTCCTAAAATTGCGACCCCCGCAATTTCGACCATATTTTAGGTCCTCACCTAAGCAAGTGCATCTCTCTCTCAACTAAGACCCATATTTGTGCTTCCATCCTGAGTCTCCCCTTGTTTCAACCCTTATGCTGCCTCATGACCCCATCCAGACCCCAAGATAGGGTAGGACAGGGGCGTGGCTATTAGGGTTTCAAGCAGATCCGAAGCAAATATGAACTAACAATTATATGCAGATTTAAATACAAAAGATAAAGAAATAAAACAGGACACAGATAACACAGAGATTTAACGTGGTTCACCCAGAATGGGTTACGTCCACCATACACAGCCGTCCAATCTTTCTTATTATCCAGCAAAAACAGTACATCAACCTTACAATGCCTTAAGCATCCCAACCGCTTATAACATGCGTTTTAGGGCAACAAACAAAGTCGGCCTTTTTTAGGGTTTTATTACAATGTCGGTTTTCATCAACAAAAATGGCAAAAAAAATTTCAACAATCTCCCACTTGGAGACTGATACTACACGACACCACTGTACATGCAACATCCGCTGGATAAAACACTAGGACTTGACTGGTATAAATTCCACAATTATCAATCAAGAAGACTAACAGAAACTGATGAAGAAATCAGCTTCTCCTGTGGAACTGCCTTTGTGAACATATCAGTAGGATTCTCACTTGTGTGAATCTTCTCAAGCCGTCACTGACCCTCCTCCAAAATAGTCCGGATGAAGTGGTACCTGAGTTGAATGTGCTTTGTCCTTGAATGAAAAGCAGAGTTCTTCGCAAGATGAATGGCACTCTGGCTATCAGTATACAATGGGCTATCCTCTTGTGTCTGACCTAATTCCTTCAGAAAACATTGCAACCAAATCATCTCTTTGCTGGCTTCTGTAGCAGCAACATACTCAGCTTCAGTGGTTGAAAGTGCAACAACCTTTTGCAGCCTAGAAATCCAACTGACTGCAATTCCCCCTATAGTAAAAACATACCCTGTAGTACTCCTCCGTGAATCAATATCACCCACCAGATCAGAGTCAACAAATCCACTTAGAGAAGCATTAGATCCTTTGAAACATAATGCCTTCGTAGTAGTTCCTTTCAAATACCGAAGAATCCATTTCACAATATTCCAATGTTCCATACCCGGATTACTCATAAACCTGCTCACAACTCCCACTGCATGTGCAATATCTGGCCTTGTGCATACCATTGCATACATCAGACTGCCAATAGCTGATGAATACGGGATGTTAGACATTTTATTAACCTCTTCCTGTGCCTTTGGGCACATCTCCTTAGTCAATTTGAAATGACTAGCCAAAGGTGTACTAACTGCTTTTGCATCATGCATGTTAAATCTTTTCAACACCTTCTTTATATACTCACTTTGGGACAAATTCAAGGTTCTATATTTCTTGTCTTGTGTAATCCTCATACCGAGAATTTGCTTAGCTGCACCCAAATCCTTCATAGCAAATGATCTGGCTAATTTCTGTTTAAGATCATTTATATGTTGCATGTTAGACCCAGCAACAAGCATGTCATCAACATAAAGCAACAGGATAATATAATTGCCATTATCAAATCTCTTAAAATATACACAATGATCAAAATGACATCTATGATAACCGTGTTCAGCCATGAAACTATCAAATTTTAAATACCATTGTCGGGGTGCTTGCTTTAGGCCATACAGACTTTTCTTCAACCTGCACACCAAGTTCTCCTTACCTTTGACCTCATATCCCTGTGGTTGCAACATGTAAATTTCCTCCTCCAAATCTCCATGGAGAAAAGCTGTTTTGACATCTAATTGATCAAGATGTAAATCATCTGCAGCCACAAGACTAAGTACAGTTCTAATTGAAGTCATTTTTACAACTGGAGAAAATATTTCATCATAATCTATACCCTTTTTCTGTGCAAAACCATTTACCACAAGTTTGGCTTTATCTCTTTTCTGACCTCCTTCCTCCTCCTTCAGCCGATAAACCCATTTGTTAGGCAAGGCTCTTTTTTCTGCAGGTAAAGGGACTAAGTCCCAAGTCTTATTTTTCATCAAGGAGTCCATCTCCTCTTTCATGCCTAGTTGCCACTGTTGTTTGGCATCCACCTGCATTGCTTCTTCATATTCTTCTGGTTCACCAGAATCCGTTAATAAAATAGAATACAAAGAAGGAGAAAATCTTTCAGGGGGTCTACTTGTCCTCGTAGAACGTCTAACACTTGCAGGAGTTTGTGGGACAATCTGTTGTTGCTGAGCATCAGGTACCTATGGCATTTCATTTTCAGGAATCTCATCTAACACCACATATTCTTGTTTGTCCTGTTCATGCTTCTTTTCCTGCATCTATTCTTTATACATAACCTTCTCATTGAATATAACATCTCTACTTCTAATTATTTTCTTGTTTTCAAAATCCCATAACCGATAGCCATATTCATCTATCCCATATCCAATGAAGGTACATTTCTGAGATTTAGCATCAAGCTTGGTTCTGTTTTCTTTATCAACATGGACAAAAGATTCGCAACCAAAAGTTTTTAGAAAAGAATAATTTACCTTTTTACCAGTCCATGCCTCCTCTGGAATACCACCATCCAAAGGGGTTGAAGGTCCTCTATTTATCAAATAGATAGCAGTATGTACAGCATCTGCCCAAAAATGTAAGGGCAATCCAGCATGCAATCTCATGCTCCTCGCACGTTCCATGATGGTCCTATTCATTCTCTCTGACACACCATTTTCCTGTGGAGTTCCTGGAACTGTCTTCTGCTTTCGAATCCCATTTAAGGAACAGTAATCTTCAAATGCTTTGCTGTAATACTCACCTCCATTATCCGATCTGAGACACTTCAACTTTTTTCCTGTCTCATTCTCAACCAGAGCTTTCCATTTCTTAAAAGTTTCAAAAACATCTGATTTTTATTTTAGGAAATATACCCATGTTTTTCTGGTTGAGTCATCAATAAAAATAACATAATAACAAGAGCCACCAAGAGATGATACCTGAGCCAGTCCCCATACATCTGAATGTACAAGCTCTAACTTCTCACTCTTCTTCTCTTTCCCAACCTTGAGAAATCTGACTCTTTTCTGTTTACCATAAACACAGTTTTCATAGAACTCTAAATCAATCTTCTTTAGTCCTGGCAATAGATTTTTGGAGTGAAGGATTTTCATCCCTTTCTCACTCATGTGCCCAAGCCTATGGTGCCACATTATCGAATCTGTTCTTGCAACATTTATTGTTGTTGTCCCTGCAGTAACTTTATCTGTAGCAGCTAAGGTAGAGTAAGTGTTACCAGTACACAGATAAAATGTGCCTACCTTCACACCTTTAGCTACTACTAACGATCCTTTAGTGACCTTCCACATACTGTCTGAGAAGGTAACTATGCAACCTTCACTACCTAGTTGCCCTGCAGAAATTAAATTTATTCTTAAATTAGGAACATGTCTTACCTCCTGCAGAAATCAGTCATTACCATTCTGCAACTTGATCTTTATCTTTCCTTTTCCAACAATTTGACAGGGCTCATCATCACCCAAATATACCTGTCCAAAATCACCTTGAACATAATCTAGAAAATATTTTCTATGGGGTGTAGCATGAAATGAAGCCCCAGAATCTATTACCCAGGAATCATTAACATTATCCAAACATAAGATTAAAGCATCTTGTAAAGTATTACTTGCAATATTAGCTTCCTTACTGTCATTTTCATTTTTGTCTCCTTTGTTTTTCTGAGACCAACAGTCTTTCTTTAGATGACCAGGCTTTCCGCAGTACCAGCAATCTTTCTTTCCTCTAGATTGAGAACGTCCTTTCTTTGACTTCCCTCGTGACTTCTCATTCCCAGGGCCTTTTCCTCTTTCCTTTGATCTTCCTCTGTTCTCCACATTCAAAACACTACCCGATGATGTTGGAGTCTCACCTGTGCTTTTCCTTCGTATTTCCTCGCTTAGGATAACACCAACAATATCATCAAATACCAAAGTATTTTTACTAGAGACAGAGTTGCTTACAGTCATAACCAAGCTATTCCAGCTTTCTGGCAAAGAACATAAAATCAAGAGAGCCCTAACCTCTTCTGCAAAGGTAATTTTTACCGAAGACAATTGACTAGTAATTGTATTAAATTCATTTAAGTGCTCCGCTACAGATCCTCCCTCCCTCATTTTCAAATTAAACAAACGCTTCATAAGAAATACCTTATTAGAAGCCGAGGGTTTCTCATACAACTTAGCCAATGTTGCCATCAAATCTACAGTCGTTTTTGCTTCTTTTATATTGAATGCTACAGACGACGCAAGGCACAATCGAATGGATCCCAGTGCCTTTCTATCTAAAATGTCCCACTCTTCATCTGATATTGTGGTCGGTTTCTTTGCCTTTCCTTCCAATGGCCGCCACAAATCCTTTTGATACAGGTAATCCTCCATCTGCATTTTCCATAACTGATAATTCTGGTCGTTAAACTTTTCGACCTTGAATTTGGAATCCTCCATTGCTCCCACTCAAATCTGAAAATCCTGCCAATTTACAGAAAACCTCGCTCTGATACCAATTGTTAGGGTTTCAAGCAGATCCGAAGCAAATATGAACTAACAATTATATGCAGATTTAAATACAAAAGATAAAGAAATAAAACAGGACACAGATAACACAGAGATTTAACGTGGTTCACCCAGAATGGGTTACGTCCACCATACACAGCCGTCCAATCTTTCTTATTATCCAGCAAAAACAGTACATCAACCTTACAATGCCTTAAGCATCCCAGCCGCTTATAACATGCGTTTTAGGGCAACAAGCAAAGTCGGCCTTTTTTAGGGTTTTATTACAATGTCGGTTTTCATCAACAAAAACGGTGAGGATACGTGCTGAGTGTACAGTACTTTGCTGATCAGTCGCCACATTTCAACAGTGGCACCCCTGTCCTCCCTTTTCGGGAGGCCCTAGGATGGGTCCATTTGGCCCCTTTTGCTTAATTTTCTCTTTGAGGATTTCAATTTCCCTTTGTCGGCCTTTGATGGATGAAAATTAATTCTCTTGGGCATGTATAAAAGGAGATTCAACTCCCTCATTTGATAGACGTGATACATAGGCAAGATAAGGAGAATGAACGAAATTCAAGCGAAAGGTCTTTATCAAGCATTCAAGTCTTCAAGCATCCACCAAGTTCTCTCCTTCATGTGTCTTCTTCACTCATCCATTGGAGCAACATTACAACATTCATTTGCAAGCATGTGTGTGTTAGAGTTTTGTCATGTTACATGCTATTTCATACAACATTTATGATTAAATTCAAGAAGAAAACCAATCATCATCATCAATTGCAGATCTACAAGGTATACATTTCCTACATTTACATTTAAGTATTTGCAATTACTTTCTTTCAAGGTTGATTCCTCAACCGGGGTTTGACTGGGGCAAACCCCTATCCACAAGCCTTCTTCCCTTCTTTTATGTGTGTAGGTTGTAGGTGCGCAGCTGTAATTGCAGGATTGGACTCCATTTACAGAGATGGAAAAACCCTTTTTGGTGCACGGATTTTTCAGAGGACCGTGTGCACTTTCAACGTGGTCCTGACGAATTTTCTCCAAATTTGCAGGGCAGATCCGTACCAATCTGAACATCTTAGATCCGAAATTACAACGCGATCCCAAACCGGTAGCTCCTCATTTCATTCATTCTATCTCCCTTTTCTACATACTCAACATATCTATTTACAAAAGAGGGCAAATCACTTTCCAGCCCTTGCAATCCACTTGGAATTCATATCCTTGCTCCCCTTGGATTTGGATCTAGTGGATTCAAGTCCCTCTTTTGAATGTAAAGTTTCTCCCAAGTGAAAATCATCCTAGTGACTTCCTTTCTCTCTCCTAGGTAGGAAGTCACCAGGGTTCAATTTTCCACTTTACAGCAAGTTTTATTTCTTAATCACATCCATCGCATACCACAACACTCACGTTGCTACCACTGCTACGAAGAAAGTAAAACAATCAAAATGAAACTTTAGTCTATGAATTGCTTCACACGTGATATTTATGTCTTTCAAAAATCATTGATGGCACCTCTCAAATGTTCAATGTCAATTGATTCAGTAATTAGCATCTTGTCTCCAATAGCACATGCTACCATAGCAATAGCATATTTCTATGTCATGATTTTGAAGTTTGGTGAGGCTCCTACAAGACAAGCTTCAACTGAAATACCATGCTTTGGATTTATTTCTATAGATACCATGCACAGAAGATGGGGTTGTGTACGATCTTGGAGTTAGCAGCGATGCTTTTAAAGGGCTACAAATAATACTTCACAAAGATTTGTAGCATGGGTGCCAACTATTTTCTTCTACACTTCTACCAATGATAACATAACTTCAAACCAATAGCAAACATAAAACTTACATCCAATTTGATAACTTGCCTAAGAAATGGAGACGTAACCACAAATAAAATCTTACTTGCAATGGCATGATTTTGTTACCTTAATCCCTCTAAAACCATAACAAAATCCTCACAAGTAAACTAATACAATATGTGGAATGTACTAAAATACTACTCTGTTTGCCTATGAAATGCCTCCCATAGTCCAAGTGCAAGATGATATGCAGTGCCACAGCAATAGATAATATGGATCTGCTAAATCATGGCCCGATCACAATGAGGAAATGTTGAGAAGAAAATAAGCACTGCCAAATCTACCTCTCCATAGGCCCAAATGAGTGAAGCTCTAATACCATATTAGAGCTTTTGAGCAAAAACATAAAAGCATAATACAATTTTGCACACAAAATAATAGGCTTCTATATTACTTTGTTCAATACATTTGCCAATACATATAGGATTGACATATCCTATTTTATTGGAAACTACCCAAATAACTTTTCTAAATATAGTTATTTTAACAACTCAATATACATACCACTAATATTTTAACCCATTTAACAAACTATGAATCTACTAATAATTTTATATTTTAACATTCATAAATACTAGTGAGATATTAATTTAATTCACTTTACCTCACACACACTATGTGAACACAAATACATTTTCCCAACAAAAAAAACAAGAGGTACATGACTTATTTGATTTTAGGCCCATTTCTTTATGTAACACAATTTACAAAACAGTAGCAAAAGTCATGGCAAATAGATCAAAGTGCATTCTACTGAAGTTAATCTCGCCAAAACAAAGTGGCTTTGTCCTAAATAGAAATATCTTTGATGGGGTTATCATAGCACATGAAATCCTTAATTCAATTAAAACCCACAATATTAGGAAAGATTTCAAAGTTGGACGTAAAGAAAGCATACGATCATGTTCAATGGAGGTTCCTGATGTCAGTCATGCAGAAAATGGGTTGGAGTGGATTTACAGTTGTATATTCACTCCAAGATACTATGTACTTGTCAATGGTCTTCCATGTGGCTTCTTTCAGGGAGGACGGGGATTGCGTCAAGGAGACCCATTGTCTCCATTATTGTTCATCCTAATGGTTGGTGCCTTGAGTTGAAGAATATTTGCATTAAAAAAAATTGAGATGTGGTTAGGTATAAAGGCAATTCCCACACTCCCAACGTTTTCCCATCAATTGTTCACTGATGACACTATCCTATATGGAAAGGTTTCTTTTGACAAAGCAAACCTAGTAAATAGAACTTTGGAGGAATATTGTCTTGCATCCAGCCAACAATTCAACAAAGAGAAATCCAGACTTTACTTCTTCAACACAGGTCGCAAGGCACAAAGGAGGATTGCTTCAATTTTGGGGATTGAAGTGGATTAATTACCACGCAAGTATTTAGGAGTCCCCCCTCTTCAATGGTGCCATTCAGAGTAAATTATGGTCGGAAGTAGTGGAGAAAAGTGGCGAAAAAGTGGAAAATTGGAGGGGGCGTTGGTTCACCCTGGTTGGAAGAATAACTATGATCAAATCAATACTAGCAGTTGTTCCCATATATTTGTTGTCTACGCTAGAACTGTCAAACAAAACGATAGAAGATCTCAACAAACAATGGAAAAAATTTCTCTGGGATGGAGCAAACGAACAACACATAATACCACTCATGGCATGGGACAAAGTCAAAAGGCCTAAATAAAAAGGGAGTGCAAGCGTTAGGGATTTAAGAATTCAAAATAGGGCACTAGTGGCAAAGCTCATTTGGAGGATGTTTAAAGAACATAACTCCCTCTAGAGTATAGTTCTTAGGAGGAAATAGAGGAGAGGATTTTGAAAATAGCTAACCCTCCTCATGGTTTGGTTGTCTGGAATTATATGATTAAGTGTAGAAACATGATTACAAACCATCTTTCCTAGAAAATTAAGGATGGAAGCAAAGCAAACTTCGGATTGGACTCTTGGAATGGCCATAGACTGATCATCGAAATCAGAGGAATGGAAAGAGCCTGTGAGATTCTATCTGCAGTCTAGGATCACAAGGTGAGGAACTAAATTATTATAGCTTATAATCATGGTCTCCCTTCCTTCATTTGGAGAAGCTTCTTGAAACTCGAAGAGGAACAAAAGAATGCTATAGAAGGAGAATTAGGAGCTAGACTGGTCATATTGACAAAAGGAGAGGATGAGATCTTTTGGTGTGTAGCCAAATTAGGGAATTATACTCCAAAATTGGGTTACTATGTTATCTGGGGGATAGAGACAGATGTGAGTGGGATCCAAGTTTGTGCTAGAACTCTAATATTCTCCCAAAGGCAGGGGCGTTCACTTGGCTGGCCATACAAGGTAAGGTTTTGACTAGAGAAAGACTGATGAAGATGGGCTTCTCAAGTCCAATTAGATGCAACATGAAGAAACACAAGACCATCTATTTGTGTAGTGTAATGTTGCACAAGAATGCTGACAACATTTTTTGAAAAAATGGATTATCAATCTCCACTGCGAGCATCACTTAAAGATATTTTTGTGGGTTGGCTGCTTCTCAATAAAGGAACCATTTGGAAGGGGCTTTGGTATGCTATTCCAGCTACCATAATTTGGAACATATGAAAAGAAAGAAAGAAACCAACATATCTTTAACAGTATGAAGTTGAGCACAACTACTTTATTGAATAAAATAGAGATAGCCATCTATGAACATATCAATGCAACAGTACAAAACAAGTCGTAGCATCAATACACAACATGGGATGATGATATTGGTCGAAAATGACCTCATCTCATACCTCCCAAAGTGGAAAACATAATAGGCATAGGCTCTCGATAAAATGCTCGTTGGGTTCTTCCACCCAGGCCTGGAATTTGACGGTCACCCCTACCTGTCATATCATTTTTTTATGACGGTTAGATCATTTCAATACCTTTCATTTGACGAATTTTTGTAGCCATTTTATTCAAAATTTTCTTTTTACTTGTACTTTTTCCTAATTTACTAAATAAATTTCTAAATTCCCACTCAAAAATCTTGTTTACGATTATATTATATTTTAAAAAGATTCTAAATTAATACATATTTATAAAAATGATAATCAATTAATAATTACTAATTTATTAATAACACATGTCAATATCTTAAATATCATATAAATATATATTATAACAAGTTTCTAAATTTATATTTAAGACAATCTTATAAAAAATAAAATTGATTAACAAAATAGAAACAATTATATTATATCATTTCAATTATGAGAATTTCAATTTAACACAATCTTATTAAAAATATCTTAAAAAAGAAATTGATTAAGTTTCTTAAAAATAGAAACTATTATATTCTACTATTTTAAAATATTCTAAATAAATTTATATTTTTATAATAAACATTCTTATATATATATATATATATATATATATATATATATATATATATATATATATATATATATATATATATATATATATAATGAATTAAAATATTATATAATATATATTATTTATTATAATTTAGTATGGTTTAGTAATAATTTTAATTGTCATATGTACGCTTTTAGAAAAAAAGAACATGTCAATGCATACGATTCAAAAAAAATTGAGCTGTCATATACAGTCTAAAAGTGAAAAAACGGCCAAATTGACCGTCAAATTCCAGACTTGCTTCCACCTAGAGGAAGATTAAAAATGAATTTCTATGGTGCCGCCCGAGGGAATCCGGGCTTATCAGGAGCAGATTTTATAGTGAGGAATGATTCAGGTGGACTGGTATGGGCAGGCTCCGTCAAATTGCCTCCTAGGACAAACAATGATGCAGAATATTCAGCATTGTGGAATGGGCTACGGTGGTGTAGAGAGAAAGGGCTATCCAAACAAGATATCGAAGGGGATTCTCTAAATGTTATCAAAGCAGTCAGTTCTGGTCAAGCTCCAAGTTGGAAAACAATGATGTGGGTGGAAGCCATCCCGGAGATTCTCAGAGATTTCCTAGAGTACTCCATCTGACATGTCTTCAGGGAATCAAATTAGGCGACAAATCTTCTCTCCATTAAAGCCATTTATCAAATTGAAGGGAGGATTATCTCTGACGATGTGAGGACGTGGCAAGATCTGGACAAGGTGTTGATCACAGATTGCAGGAACTAAGTACCCATTTGAATTGGAAGTGACGGTTTGGTTGCAAAGCTCGGAGATACTTTTAGAATGTCTACACAACAATGAGAAGCTCCAAAATGTTCTCATTCGATCCCCTATTAATATCCATTCTTGGGCGCTTGGAAAGCATATTAAAAATGGCGAGTGAATGGGTATCTGTTCGTGTGATCGTGGAGGCACAGATTGGAGACCTGTTTGCTTCTAATGGACATGTCGTGGTTAATGTGATCAAGGATATCATCAGAGATGGATTTATGAATGGTGAACATGTTCACAATGCCTTTCTGCTAGAGAAATTCATCTATACGATGGCCAGAACGACGGGTAGTCACGATGCAACAGAGAAGGCCATCAACAGAATGGTTGTTGATCAGCATAAGGGAAAGGTGTTGGAAGCTCTGAAGAACCTGAACACAACTACTTTTGAAGGGCTTTTTGTGGATGCATTTAAAGTGGAGGACATCATAAAGAACGGGGATATGCATGATACCATTATGGCTTTGAGAGATGGTCTGGAAAAGAATTATTTGGAGTTGTATGAATACGTGATGTCTGAGAATGGTCATTTGTTTTCTGATGCTCAAATTAAGAGAGCACAAGTGGTCATTGATGTCATCAAGACCTTGTTGTTCTCCCTCTATGGCTAGATGTAATCTTTTTTCATAATCAATATAATGGTAGCCATCCCTGAGTGGAAATTTGTTGGAAATAAAAAATGAGAGGAGTGAGTAGCTCAAATTAATCTAAATCTATCATGAAAGAAACAAGCACCAAGAGATAAAAATAGATACTATTCTACAAATGTATAATATTAAACCTCCCAAATCTAAATCAATACTAAAAATGAAGCTCCCTCAAAAAGATAAAACTTATCCAAGTGTCAAGATATCTAAGTTATTAATCAAAGTGTAAATATATAACAAATTGAATAAAAAATACATGGAGCTAAATCTAGAAAAAGTACATGGATAGATCATAAGAGGTCTGTAATACATTTCAATGTTGTAAGAATAAGGAAAATTGGTTAAACAAACAAAAAATTATGAACTTGGAGGTTAAAAGGGGAATCTAGAATTCAATCAACAATAAAGTGTACCAATAGAAAAATATTAGAGACCTATACCACAAAAAAGTAAACAAAACTAGCTTTCTATTGATATTTCATTTGTAAAAAAAAGACTCTTGGATTAAAAGCTACGACTCTTGAAAAAAATTGCCCAACTAGAGCATCAAATGTGGTCTTGATGACCTCATGGTGGTTGGGTGGTGGAGAAATTGGTGGAAGTGGTATATCTTGCAACTCAATGTGGTATTTTGTGGTTGTGCTCTAGATTCAAATGGTGAAAATTGGTCAAGTCATTCATGCAACACTCTAATGGAGACCCAATGATGATTCCACCCACTAGGCTTAAGCCTCGTTAGTAAGAAATGACCAAGAATGAAGGACCTTAATGACCAACGTTTGAAGATTGCATTGAATTAAACTTTTAAAATTTTAATTATAAATAAATAAATTCATACTTTTTTTGCAAACCATAATAATGATGCTACTTATACCTTACACATGCCAATAAGGAATATTCCTTAGATTTAATCAACAACTACAAATTGTGACCCAATTGTGTACAACTCTAACAATATCATACAATATAGATCTGTACATGTTCCATAAGATTGTACAAACAATGACCTTGTCAAATATGCAACCCTCACCAAAAATGGCCAAAATAGAATTCACCAAAATATGAAGTGTTTTATATAAAAATAGAGATGATTGGGCCTTCAAGATGTTAGTGTAAATAGTTACTTTATGTATTTAGTTTTTTTAGCTTATTTACGTAGAATCTTATTCACAGTGCTTAAGTCTACACTCGGGGACTTTTAAAGTCTTGTCTCACCTCATATGGTTAAGACGAGTGTCCTCATTTTGTGAGACACCTCTTATACATACACTTGTCACTTGCTCACATACTTGTCAAGTGTGCTCACAAGTATTCCATTATTGGAGGATTTGTCACATGTTGTTTCCTACCTCCATTAGCTTGCCTATATATGCAAGCCTACATTGTACATTTTAATTGCACTTCTACTCAATCATTCATCTCATTGTATTGCATCATTATTTTCTCTCTCATAGATGGAGTGTGCACTTATTTGACGTGTGTGAATTGTTCATATTAGCATTCAAGAAAAGAGACTAAATGGTGAGGTCTTTTTGTCCCAAAATGCACCTAGCAAAATTTCATGCTCAAATCACCCTCGGGTCTAAGAAGGGGTTTGAAGACCAAGACCTCTAATATCATGTAAGAATTGATAGTGAACTCTAATACCCCAAGATGACTTGCAACACCAAATATAGCCTTCCACAAGATTGTAGAGCAAGAGGATAGATTGTTTGATTATAGTTTAATAATGTACAATTATCAATAATGGATCGATGATACTACTTGCATAATGTACATGAGGTCTTGCTTATGTAGGCAAGGTTGAGAGATATGACAAGACAAGATTAGATTGTGGCACATGTCTAAATTTTGTGGCATGGGACAACTAAAGATAACATAAGATCACATGTGTACAAGTGACTTCTAAAAATGTTCTAAAGCCTTAAGTAAACTTAACATGTAAACATGTGTTAATAGAACCTAACTAATGACTAGTTAAATATTGTGTGTTGTTCACACTACAAAGGGAAAATTGGATAGGAAATACTCATGTCACACCAACATCTACAAGTTGTGACCACTACCTAGTCATCATCTGACTTGGGTATGCCATCAAGGTTTGAACAAAAATTATGAATGTGATGCCAAACACGAGTTATTATAGCAATTATGTTTAAATTATAATAACAATGCTACTTTATGATGTCAAAATATATTCTAAAATACTTAACCTAAAACAACTTTACTATGTAAAACAAAAACAAAAACAAACAAAAAAAAAAAAAAAAACATTACCAACTCTATCACACAATTCCAAATTTATTTGATGGTAAAAATTAAATTATTTAATAACAAATTACAAGTAATGTATTTTGTTGTCTCATATTTAATAATTATGAATCCAACCAAACCAATCTAACAATTTTATGGTAATTGACCTCTATTCTAAAAGTCACTTTAGCGTACTTCCTACATCTACCTTCTATTTTATAGTCTCTATGCACTAAGTGCTACTCATTGACCTTATTTATAACACAAACGATAAGGAAATACATGCAACTACACACAAATCTAAATTGTGTTCACAAACCCTAAGACACAAGGAAAACCTTTTTTTTACACCATTGTACTTTCTAATTTACGTGAATATTTCATAGTACAATGTATAAACATGAATTCTTTTCAATAAATACTCAAGATCATACTACAACAAACATGTGAGTGTTCAATCCAATTCACAAAATTGTAAAGTAACTAAGACCAAATTGTGAAGAACAAGAGTTGTGCTTGAAAATTTAACATTATCTCTTGCAATATACATGTTAACAACTTGTAACAATCTTACACTTGCAAGTAAATTGATGGAATAATACCATGAAAATAGACTAATACAAATAATTTACACTTGAGAAACCCGATTAAAGAAAACCCTGAAACATACCTGCACTTTCAATTAAATAATACAAGTGCACTTTCCATCATGAAGGTCCAAAAGAACATCACAAATCTCCAACGGCACCTTTTCACCCCCAACAATCCCATCCCACCTACATCATAGTGTAATGAATGAATGAATGTTTTTAATAACATCTACATGACCAAGTAGCCTATAGGACCCACAAATAGCTAGCAACGCATATAAGTACCAAAGCCCAAAACAAATAGGCCATCGACTTACACCTATTTGATTTCCGTTTCTTTTTGTATGTTGGATCTTCTGTTGTGAATCTTGATTAGGTGATCTGCAACTTTTATTATCCTTTCTTCTTTAAGCAAGTTACTCAAGGAGTCTACATTTAAAGTCTCGATGTCATTGATTGGAATATCTTTGTAAACTGGGCACTCCATGACATAATGTCATTTTGATTCCACCATGTTAAGTATAATAAAATCATCTTCTATCTATTGATTCTTCCTAAGGTATCACCCACATGAACTAGTTCTTAACTGAACTATTTAACATTTTTGTTTTAATTTTATTTCCACTCCTATATAATTGATATGCAAGATTGTTCTCTTTTTAGAGACCGCCAAGAACATAAGCATCCTTGTCACTTGCACATAGTGAATTATTGATGTGTTTATTCTAACTACTTTTATTCGGTGAATTCCTTTAAGACTTCTCTAGAACCATTGCAATGGGCTGCAACCTTTAATTGCCAAACATCTAAGAAGGAACTGCAGTACAATTCAATTTTTTAATAGGAGCTCCGCTACAAATCGTTTGCATCTTCTCCAATGGATACATTTAAGATTAACATAAGGGTTGATAAAAGGAACCGATACAACTGCCATTCAAATAGACAAAAGAGGTACTTTTTCAACTCCACAAAAGAGTTTCAACCCTACTGTTTTCTCTTAAGTGAGACGATTTCTCTTGCTATCAAAATGGTTTGTTAGTGATGTTATCGTATCCTACCCCTACATTTTTTTGTCACTATTAGACGTAACTTTCCTCACCCTTTTTCCCTTTGTTCTGATTCGAGCTCTAGTATGATAACTGATCCATTGACTCAAATAAAACGCTTCTTTGATCAATTTTAGAGCATAGATACGCAGTCTGAATGGTTATGTAATTGAAGAAGTGTTTTCCACATTCACCCTATTCTAGGCCAAAGACTAGGCATAAGAATTTTTAGGTTGAAATTGCTTCCAAGAGCAAATGGTCCAAAGTTACTGATCGAGGTGTAATCTTTTAAAAGAATTCATTTAGAGGCATGTATTCTTAAATTTTCAACAATCTTAATTCTAAAGGTAATAAAGCCTACTCAACAAATTATTTGATATAAACATTTGATTTTTAATGTACCTTGGAATTGCAAACCGACATTATCGTGTTACAATGCAACTCGTTGTATACTACCCTGATTGATATTTTACTAGGCCAACCATGGTAACCAATATTTCTCACATATGGGGAGGGCTTCACAACTCACAGGCAACAACTCATGAGGCAAGTAACAAAAAGGGATTAGGTCTGGACCTTAGAAATCATAACCAAAATTCACTTCCAAACCCAATAGCCCAGAATTTGACAAACACAGATAACATGGATGTCCCAAAATATAGACCATATAGTCAGCAATTAAAAGAACCAAACAGATTGTCAGCATAGAGATACTCAAGACACTCCATCTGCCCGCATTCTCCCCCTGCCTCATTAACTCCATATAAACACTCTCTCAGTCACATAGATGGGTAGAAAAATTGGAGCGATGAATAAACCCAAACTCTCTCTAGTAAATATTGTGGGAAGTGAAAAATCAATTTTCTCTTATCAACTAAAACACCGACAAATTGTTTTGGCTTGAACATATCCTTTTCCCAGTCTGTAACCTCTGTCATTCAGTGCAATATAAATTGCAGAATACTTGCAGAACCAGCCCCACTCTTTCTTCAAAAGACTTTAGGCTATAGCAGGACCGGCTTCCACCACACTTTGCCTTGTTCATAGACTGACTTTACACCCAATATAGCCAAAACATTATGGGACACCCAAATAGACACTTGAGGACAACAATGACACGAGTATAGTCAAAAGAGATAATGACCACAAACATATTGCTGAGATATCCTCTTCTGATGTGATGCAGAATCATAAAAGAACGAAAGCAAATATGTGTTTTCATGTTAACTACTAAACAATTAGATATCAGGTATATATAATGGTTGTCACTGGCAACCAACTTACCAACCTTAATTCGGTCAATTTTATGAAAGACTGAAATTTTTTAGATAGCAAAATTCCGGATGGGAATGCCCTATGGACAAATTTATTTTTTCCAGGTAAACTAAAAAAATTATGTGATTAAAGAAGATAAACAACTGAGATAAAAAGTAGATATGTCATGTAGTTTTCAAGCATCAACAAGATGCTTTATCACAGTACAGAAAGTCGTATTAAAATTATTTCCATTTTGATTAATTTATTGTTCTTGTTTCATTGAAGTGGGGATGTGTTTTGAAGCATGCATATCACTCCATCAAAAATAGAACGGCTTAAACCACACACACTAAGCTTACACTTCTAGGCTTAAAAGTGTTAAACACTCAGAGTTGACTGATATTTTATAGGCTTAATATGTTGCTTAATGTATATGATCACACTAAGAATACACTTTAGGCTTAGAAGTGTTAAACACTCAGAGTTGACTAACAATCTCTAGGCCTAATATGTTGCTTAATGTGTGGTTTAAAGCTGGCCATTCAATAACTTTTTAACATGATAATCAAATGAAATGACCTCGGTAATATTATAGCACCTAACTGCCATCTTCACGCCTGCCTAGGTTGCTCTTGGTTATGTCATTATACCTGGAAAAACCCAGCATTGCACCTCACTGCCATCTTCACGCCTACCTAGGTTGCTCTTGGTCATGTCATCATACCTGAAAAAACCCAGCTAGGGAAATGTTCATACCGGATATAAGTAAGAGCCATTTACTGTTAGTCATCTGAAGGTTACATGGGAATTGCCAAATTTTAAATTAATTTATCTTCTGAGATGAAAGAAATAAGCTACCCTATAATTCCAAAAAGCATGTCATTTGTTTCATTAACATTAATCATGACCAAGAATGCAATTGCACATGGCAAGACCATGCCCCCAAAAATGCAACAATTTATATCTAACCAAACTTGCCAGCAGAAAAATGCTGGGAACATATCCTAGAAGAGATTCTCAACCTAAGATTGATGAAGATCAATCTGAACGTGGTAAGTGGCAGGAATCTTCAACCTATGATTGATAAGGACTACAGATTTTACGATTTTACATCTTAAGGTGGTAAATGAGAAAGGTAGCCTTTAACGACCTGCAGTCCCTCAAATCTAGTTATACATACTGAAAAAGTTCAGATTGAAAATTCTCAGATGACTTAAATAACATGTGTAGGCTATCATAATAAATGACCAATTACTTGCTCAACAACTTGTCACAGTCCCACTGAAGTAGCCTCCCTGTTCTCAATTTGATAAGATTATTTACAATTTTGGTATTACCATCATACTTCTTTTTTTTTAATCAAAAAACGGCCAAGCCCAAAATTTTATAACTTAATAAAAGAAATTACATATTGGAATAATACAAAAGTGTCTAGGATATCAGAGTAAAGTAAAGGGGCAGATTGGAATCAATCCCCTATCCAAAATTAGAGCATTCAAAGATTCAGAGGGTTCAGTTCATTTGCAAAAAGTAACAGAGGAAAGAGCAAATAGCCACAACCAAAATATAGCAAAACCTCCCAAACACTAAGCAGACAAAGAAGATGAAGAGCTAGCTGAGCTTGAAGAGGCTCTCCCCCGTCCTCTACCCCTGCAACGATCCCTGCCCCGGAGACAGCCACCACCGCAACCACGGCGCCCACGAGAGCCAGCACAACCCCTACCTTGAGAAGAGCTCCCCCCACCACCGCTCTCTGGAACAGGATGGATGTTTTGTTGTGGTTGAGCAGGCAGGAGAGCCATATAGTTTGGCTGGAAGGGAGGAATAAAACCATTGGCAGCCGCATAATCCTTAAACAATCGTTCCCTCCTAGCATCCTCAGGCTGGTGGTCCAGAACTTTTCACCTTAGAAAATCAATAGCTGCCCTAACATTCTGCCTATGCTCTCTCCGAGCCTGGTCCTTTAGGTCCAGAATAAGGGGATAGAAAATGACCGTTTCCCCATAATTGTGATATGCATAGACATTCGAGGGCCTAGGCACACTGGAACCCGGCAATGCATAATATAATACCTTATCAAGACCTCCCAAGAGCTCTGGACCAAACAATTTCTCAGCCAGAGCAGAGGTGACCGCCTTTGAAAACCCTGCATCAAGAACCGAGGCCACAAACCTAGAAGATATCTGTGTGTTGTCCCTTAAAAATTCAGACCTGTTAAGATGATCTTGCCCCAATATCATTTTTGTGGCCAGGATGACCAAGGAGTCAACAGAACGAAGCAGTCGTTTAAGCCTGAGATCCGAAATTTCTTTGAAACTGCACTGTCTTATTGGGCTGGAAAGAGAGATGGGAGTGTCTACTCCAAAGCAGTAAATTGGGTCCGAGCAGATCTTAACGATAATCCTATCTCCTTGCAGAGCACCCATGGCAAGCGGAGAAGGAAACCTCTGCAATCTGTCGATGAAACCAGAAGCTTCGAAGGAGAAAACAAAGATTATGAGGAGATGATGAAAGGTAACCTACCAAAAAACTTGCAATAATGCTCGAAAAGCACCCAACAAAAGAGGAATGTGCTGAAAAGACATTCCAACCGAGCGGCAAAGGAAATTTAATGCCAGGAGTATTGGATGACTCAAAAAACGAAGATCGAAGAATGAGCAATCGTAAAGGCCAAGATACATTCCCTGACAGGTGAAAAATTGTGCCAAAAAATTCGATCTCTGGGAGAGGAGGATAGTTGGATACCTGCCACGCACACCTTGCCATAAAATACGGAGGGGGAGCAATAAATGCACAAACTGTTGGAGAAAGAAAGCCTGCGGAATTTAAATACTCGAGAGCCAAAATCTGCCAAAAAAGGTAGAGAAACCTCCTTGCTAAAATGGAGGAAAGAAAACCTTGCTAAAAAGCTCCAACAAGAAAGTTGGAGCGTTAAAAATTAAGAGATACCGCTAATACTCGAGCTCCAAGGGCGCCGCAGAAGAGGGAACTGATAAAACACGTCAAGCAGAAGAAAGACAAGCTTTAAATGCACTGTCAGTGAAAAGACAACTGACAGGAAGAAGAGCACCACGTCAGCTGCTAGCAAAATAAGAGAAGCCAAAAATTTGAAAATTGGATAAAAAGCGACCATGAAGCTGATGAATGACACAGCTCAAAAGGCGGACCAATCAAAGAGATCCCACTCAACTGCCAGATAGACCTAACCCGCCAAAAAATTTGAAAACCAGAATCCACCTAGGCCATAGAAACGCCAATCAAAATGGCAAACCAACAGAGCATATTTAAATCAGAGATAAGAAGGCAACCGAAAACATTAAGCTTGCTCCCTCTGCTCAATGTCGAAACCATGCGCCCACCAACTTAAAGAGTCTCCTTCTGCCGCAGACTTTGAAAGCAAATCTAACTCTGAGTTTGCTTCTCTGTATATGTGACTGCAAGAAAAATTTTGAAAACCAGATAAAAGTTGAAGAACCTTGTCCAATATAGCTTGAAGGCGCCAATTAGGAGTTTTCCGAACTCTGACAGCATTGATCACCAGGGAAGAATCCCTTTCAATTTCAATATTCTTGACACTTCTCCTAGAACACTCAGTGAGACCAATCATGATGGCTTTGAACTCAGCAATATTATTTGTGTCCGGGGGGATTGGGAGGGCAACCTTACCAATGAACAAACCTTCATGATCCCTGATAACGCATCCAATTCCAGAGGGTCCTAGATTACCTCTCGAAGCACCATCAAAGTTAAGTTTAAACCAGTCGAGTCTAGGCAGGAGCCAGACAGCATTTGCTCTTTCCTCAACCTCGTTTTTACCTATAAAGGGAGGAACTTTGATCCCCTTCCATCGGAGTCTAATCCTGCCATCCCAATCAGTGAATTCCCTGTTAAGGGAAGGAGAGAAAGCCATTTTGCAATTGGCAGACTACAATGGAGCTTTCAACAGAGTTAAGGATTGATTCAACCTTTCTAGCCTTATTTTCAAATATTCTTTTGTTGCACTCTTTCCAAATTTCCCAAATTAAACAAGGACTGACTTCCCATAAAGAACTGAGAATTCCATCCTTGGGTCTAATGGGCCACCCCAAAAAAATTGAAACAATATCATTAGGGAGAGCAGTGATCCATCCAAGTTTAGCACAGAGCCACCTCCAGCACCTGGCCGAGAAAGGGCAATTGATAAGAAGATGGTCAATTGTTTCCTCATTTGCTTTACAAAGAACACATCTCGAGGGGCCTTCAAATCCTATTTTCTTGAATCTTTTTGTTGTTAGAATTTTCTTTCTCGTGGCGAGCCAAGCAAACACTCCTGCTTTTGGGATAAGATTACTACTCCAAAAGAGTTTGGGATTAATTTGAAGATCCAAAGGCTTCGATTGATTGGACAGAAGGTTGTAACCATCCTTGGTTGTGTAAATACCAGATTTGGAAAGAGTCCAAATAAGAGAGCCTTTACCATTTATAAGCACCAATTTTCTGATTTTTAAGATATTTAAGAGTTGGTTAACTTCATCCAAGGGAAGAGGAAGCCCTTCAAAACTTTTCCAATGCCATCCCATTGGGGAATTACTTGAGAGAACAACATAATCCTTAATGAAAACTCCCCAATTTCGAATTAGCCAATCACGGGAGAATTGAATGTCAAGTTGACAATCAATACTTGGGTAACCACACCATGAA
This sequence comes from Cryptomeria japonica, assembly GCF_030272615.1. Lineage (NCBI taxonomy): Eukaryota > Viridiplantae > Streptophyta > Pinopsida > Cupressales > Cupressaceae > Cryptomeria > Cryptomeria japonica. The sequence goes on from NC_081411.1 coordinate 790,803,554, forward strand.
TCCTCCCAGAACAAACAAACAGAACCATCATGAACATCCCAAGATAAATAATCAGCAACTATAGGTATGCATTTGGAGATGAAATTCTAGATTCTAGACCCTTTGGGCAAGTTTTTCATCTCATGAAATTGGAGTTGGGACCTGCCTTTATATATTTAGCATACATAAGCCTAACCCATCTAGCTGAAGGATCTTTAATAATCTTCCACACTAACTTGGCTCCTAGCGCTAGATTATGTAAGGATTGGTTTTTGATGCCCAAGCCACCCATATTCTTTGGCTTACAAATTTTGTCCCAAGCTATAAGAGCAATTTTGTGTCTATCTTCTGAGTTTTGCCAAAAAAATTCCTGATTTTTTGGATAAGAAAAGAATTCATACCAGCAGAAAGGGCAAGATATGAAAGGAGATAAATGGGAAGGGCAGAGATGACTGCCTGCAACATAACCAATCTACCCGCCCAAGACAGCCACTTGCCTTTCCAAGAGTTTGAACTCCGTTCCAATTTGCACTTTAAAGGATCCCAGAGCTTAGAATTGCGAAGGCCTCTGTCTATTGGGATTCCAAGATAGATACAGGGGAGGGACCCCTTCTTGCATTTGAAGATATTCATAACCCTCACTTCTGACCTGGAAGAGGTGGAGAAAATATATATTTCCGATTTCTCTGCATTAATCACCTGACCCAAAGCCCTGCCAAAGGAAGAAAGAACTGTTTGAAAGTGAGAAGCTTCCCTCGAATTAGCCTCCCCCAACAGAATATTGTCATCAGCAAATTGCTAATGAGTAGCTGAAAAGTTTGAAGCTATTTTGATGCCTTTAATTAAACCTTTCATATGCCTATCCTTAATAGTCCTCCCCAATGCCTCTGCCATTAGAATATAAAGAAATGGGGAAAGGGGGTCCCCCTGTCTGATACCTTTAGAAGAGAAGTATCCCTCCGGATTACCATTGATAAGAACAGAAAATCTCGGAGTGGAAATGCATTCAAAAATCCAATTGATCCACTACTTGTTGAAGCCAAAGGCCTGCATGACCTTGCAAAGAAATCTTCGGTCCACATTATCATAAGCCTTAGATACGTCCAACTTGATTATCATCCCCGGTTTATTAGTGTGTTCTAGAGAGTGTGAATTGCCTCTTGAGCAACAATAACCCCATCTAAAATTGATCTACCCAGAACGAAGCCTGTTTGCTCTTCCGAAATAATGTTGTCCTTGAGGGGCTTAAGCCTATTGGTGAGCACCTTGGAGAGGATTTTGTAGGTTGTATTGCATAGAGAGATTGGCCTAAAGTCTCCCAACTTTATCGCTTTTTCCTTTTTTGGAATGAGAGCTATGAAGGTGTTATTAATTTCTTTGAGAATATAACCAGATTGTCGTGCTAAATCAAGAGTCTCCGCTAGATCTTTACCAAGGATGTGCCAGCATTTCTTAAAAAAACTCGAAGGAAAACCATCCGAGCCAGGGGCTTTGTCAGAAGGGAGCTGACTTAATGCCAAGGACACTTCATCCATTAAAAATCTTCCATTAAGCTTTCGGTTTTGCTCACTTGTGATTACTTTAGGGATGACTGAGAGAAACCTACTTTGATCTACCAGATTGGATCCCTCCACATTATTGAGCAGCTTAGAAAAAAAAAAGAGAAATTTCTGACCGAATGGCCACCAGATCCTCAATAATTTGTTTACCTGAAACCTGAATTTTATCAGTTATGTTAAGGGACCTTCTATGTTTGGTAACATTATGGAAGAATTTTGTGTTTGTCTCCAACTTGCGGCCAGTTTTCCCTTGATTTCTGCTTCCAAAATATTTCCTCTTTAGATAGAATATCCTCATATACATCTAGGGCTTTCTCTCTCAGAAATTCCGTCTAAGTCATGCCATCTTGAATGACTTTTTCATTCAACGTCTCCAATTGAGATTCTATAAGTTTCTTAGTTGCAAAAATATCTTTGAAATGATCTGGATTCCATTGAAGAAGTTTCCTCTTGATGTATTTCAGCTTGGAAACAAAACAGTATAATTTGGATCCCTCAAAGGTTGCTTCCTTCCACCATATTTCAATAAGTGATGGAAAATTAGGATCCTTCATCCACATGTTTTCAAATCTAAAAGGGGGCTTAGCCAAAGATGAGGGAGGCAGGAAACATAACAACAGAGGATAGTGATCTGAGCTCGAGCACGCAAGAATATTGCAATCAAGAGATAAGGGGAAATTGGAGAAATCACCCAGCTAGAAGAACCTATCAATCTTCTCTGCAATATTGCTAAACCCTAATCTTCTATTATTCCAAGTAAATTTGTTCTCCCCAAAGTCCACTTCGAGCAACCCATTTATGTATATCCAATCATTGAAGTCTTGCTGAGCTCTGCCAAGTCTAAGAATTCCCCCTCTTTTGTCAGACAGACTTCTAATGGCATTGAAGTCCCCACCAATAAAAAGATTTTCTCTTTGATAACGAGCAATAATGTCATCCAAATCCAGCCACAAGGCCCGTTTTAAGGAAGATGACACCGGACCATAGACATTTATCAGAGAAAAGGAGAAATCGGAGTCTAGAAATTTAGCAGCAACCAAGAGCCAATGTCTATCTGAAGCAAGCCTCTCAATTTGCACCTTTGATGGCTTCCAAAGGATAAGCAGACCACCAGATGCACCTTCTGCTTGGATTGATTCATTATTTAAAAATTTGAAGTGCTTGGCAAAGGAAGCTGCTTGATGGGAATCAAGCTTGGTTTCTTGTAACATTGAGATATCTACATAAATCAAAAGGAGTCTTCTTTTAATTAGGTGACTTTTGTTAGGGGCATTGAGTCCCCTAACATTCCAAGATAAGATTTTCATCTTTGATCAGGAAGGGGGTTTCCCTTCCTTACTTTCAATAAATCTATGATTTTCACTTGACCCTTGGCTGCTCCCTCCAAGGATCTGTGCTCACCAGGCAACTTTCTTCCTCTCTTTGGAGAAGCAATTCCATAGTCAGGTTTTGGATTACAATCATAGAGTTGTTTGATCCCTAATTTCCTTTTTTCTTTGACCTTGGAATACAAGGCAGCAAGAGGAGTTTCCATAACCTTCTCAGAATCTTCTTCATCATCCAAGTTTTTTAGAAGAGATTGAATATTTGAAGCAACCCCATAATCAGAAGAAACAAAAGGAAGGTTGGGAGAGGCCTCCAAAGAATGGGGAGGTTCAAGCGAGAGATTGAGAAGCCTGGAATTGGGAGAAACAACAGGAGGAGACGAGGGGCAATTTTCTTTGAGAATGGAGCCATCTTCTCCCAAACAAACATCAGCTTCCTTGAAAACCTTTAATTCTTGGACAATATCTTCTCTTAAGGTTTATGCATCCGAAAGGAGATTCAAAAGGGCTTGATCAGAGGAAAGATTCTTGGATTTCAGAAAAACAGCTTCAGAATTCCGAGCTCTTTTAGATTTCCTAAGAAGCTTTTTTTATTTAGCTAAAAAATCTTTATTAGGCCTCTTTTTAGGCAACTTCCTCTTTATTCTATTGGGCTTTTTATGGATACCTGAAGGAGAAGCAGAGCCTTCAAGCCTGGACAGGCTAAGGGGGAGAGGAGAATTCTTGGGAGCCATATTGACTTGGTCAGAGGCTTCAATATCCAAAGTGGCATCATTCCTAGGATCCCTTTGCCTGCTTGGCTGATCCACTTGGAGAACTTCGGGCATAGACTTACCTTGCATTTGAAAAAGAGAACCTGAGGCTCCGTTCATTGAGGTGCCAAAAATAATTTGGTTTCTCATTAAGCATTTTCCTGGGTATCTTCTTGACAATCTTTGAACTTTTTGTTTCCATCTACCCAACTCAAAAACTATTTCTAGTTCCCCATAAAAGCCCAAATCCAGGTCTATGTCTACATAAATATTAGCAACATCCCCTTGGAATCCATTAAGGAAATCCTCTTCTATACCTAAAAGGGAACCCAGAGCATACCCGATTTTAAGAAGGGCTTCAGCACACCAAAATTCCGAGGGAAGGCCTATCAAACTAAGCCACAGATCTCCTGATTCTATGAGCAAATGGATCAAAACCTGGTTTCCAGTCCAGGAAATGAAAGGTTGAACCAAGGTAAAAAATAGGATTACCATGAAGGATGTTTTTTAAATTAGAATCTATGCATTGTATAAGAAGAAAGTCATTCTGAAGCGAATGCACAGAGACCATACCAGGAAACGATTGTCACCACCATTCAATAATATCCTAAGTATTGCTACCAATACCACACCATTTAGCGAAGAGAGCTCTCTTTAAGGAGGCCAATAGAAGGGTTGACAGCATCAGAGGGCATGACAAATAGCTTGGAACCCGGACCCTTCTTTTTCCATACTGCAGAGCGTTTCTGAGAGCCAGAGATGCCCAAAGAAGATAGGGGGATTTCAGCCTTCGATTCCTTTCTCATATTTGGAGTGTCCTTGATCCAAATGCTCCTTTCTGGTTCTCCAAACAAAAATTGGAGGGGGGCCATTTCCTTGACTCTCGCAACTGCCTCTGATTCGGAATACCCTGCCCTTTCAAGGAATCCTTTTTCGTGCCCTACCGTGCCACTCTGTTTTAAAATCAATGAATCATTGGTTGCCCTAGAGGAAGCTTTCGAAGCAACGAGAGCCTTGCCAAAGCCGAAACTGTAGTTTTGGACCATTTTAGGGCGGTTGAAGTTCTGAAGAGGGATGCGATTTGATCCAGTTGCCACCTGGAGCCCGAGCTTGGACAGAGATCTGAAATCGTTCGAGACAAGAAAAGCTTGCTCAGAGCAGAATGAAACTCTTCTACCAGACTTAGATCTTCCATTAACCCGACCCAAATCATTCCGTCGTTGATAAACGCTAGAGACATTTTGCAGACGGAGGTTCCGAGAGTGATTATGGTGTCAAAGATCACAAGGGAAAGCAAGATAATGCCCATAGTTAGCAGTGGCCATTCTCCAAGTCTTGAGACTAACTTTTTCAGTATACCATCATACTTGTTCTCATGAAATGAATCAAAAATAATTGTCAAATGAGATAGTTCAAGTGGTAAATCGCCATGCTTTAATAATGGAGATTCGTGTAAACCACCATAGGAGATGCATGCCAAAAATGTACAAACATTCTGAACTGGGTGTGTCATACATACCCCAAGAGGCAAGGCACAAGTGCAAGACCTGGGTGACTTTGACCAAACAGATAGCCTAGTACACTGTCATGTCCCTTTTTTCAGAGGAAGATAATCAGGGGCAACTTAACCTATTTTCCATAGGGTAAAGGGAATAAAGGGGATGATGGTAATGTTTTTTAAATAATTATTTGATTGTTCTAATTACTTTATGATATCTTTTTATAAAAGGATAGATTAAAGGTTACTTTTAAAAGAGGGTCAACAAAGTGCCATTAAAACAGAGGATTAAAAGCAATGCTTTAGTAAAGGCCTTTCCAAACAATTCTCAAATAAAAATTTGGAGGGAAAAAGAAAAAAAAATATGATATTCAATTATTTTTCTTCAAAAAGTATAAAAAGAGGAGCTAGGCATAGAAGAGGGATCATATGTGGTATTGTAATTCAACCCTCATTTTTGAGATTGAACCACCCTTCAGCTAGAGATTTGGAGGACTAAAACCCTCTGGATTTTTGCTTGTGGAATAAAAGACAAAAACCTTTGAATCACTTGAGTGCTTCTATTCAGGGTCACTTGTATACTGAAAGTTTCAAATTCATATTATTATTGAATGTATTGAAGATATGTTGTGTGTTCAAGGACCAGTTTGTAGATTTTGGTTTGTAGGTTTTATCATTCATATTATATAATATTTCGAAGTATTTGCTGTTACACAGCATATCTTTTCTATATGTTGATAAGATAGCTGATCATTCTGTCTGTGTAAGAGGTCATGCCACTTAGTTGTACCATTCATCATCTAGTTTTGCTGCAGATTAATGGTGGCTTAAGCTGGCCATTCAAGGTATATCTAAATTGCAGCATTTTAAGCCAATGTATACTGGCTGCTAGTGTCGTACATATGACAATTGTCATACCATCTCTTATAATTGAAATAACAGCATTTTGGGAGTGATAATATCTACCATACAATATTAGAGTCGTACATCTTTTGGAGGTGACAAACTCTAGCATAAGAATCTAATATTCTGCTCTTATTCAGGGCTTCATCAGCTTTTGAGGAAATAATATTTTTTAGTTTTTATCGACTTTTTGAAATGTTTCAAAGGGTTGTCACTTATATTAAAGGTATTCAAATCATTTTTAATTTGCTGCCATCTCTGTTATTCCGTACCATTTTCAGCAGTCAATGTGAGTGGATAATATTAGTTTGATATTGTTATTTGAAATAACCAAGATATATTTTATTATGGGATATTGCTGTTAATGTTGTTGCAACAGCATTTCAATAGGGTTCTCTTGATTATTTTATAAAAGGAATTATTTTGTAGCATATTTGAGGTATTTTATTTCATGTTTAAATTGCTACTCATAAGTTGTTGCTGCTATGACATCTTAACCTGCTTTAGCGTTGATCGCTCTAAGTGAAGAATAATAATTGAGTTGCCTGTTGTAGCATATTTCAAGGTTGTTCATTTCAATAGGGTTCTCTAGATTATTTTATAAAAGGAATTATTTTGTAACATATTTGAGGTATTTTATTACATGTTTAAATTGCTACTTGTAAGTTGTTGCTGCTATGACATCCTAACCTGCTTATGTGTTGATAGCTGTAAGTGAAAATTAATATTTGAAGTTGCCTGCTGTGCAGCCTATCGCTAGCATGCATATTTGATTTACTATTTGATAACATTCTATCACCATATGCTTTCACCCCAACCATTCTAAGATCTTAGTGATCAGAAAGTGCTATAATGTGTGCATGAATATTGGGTTATTGTCAAGATTATCAAATATTCCTGAATAGGACATTATCAATCAAGGGATATTAACCAATCAAAAATGATAAAATGAATAATGAATAATGAATAATTTTATTATTCAACTTACCATGGAAATGGGAGGTAGACAAGTAGACATATCAAAATCTTCTATATGCTTTAATGAAAATAATGTACATTCATTTCTGCACAAAATGAAAATCTTCTCCAGAAAAGGACATCTTTAGAAAGATAATTCCTTTGCATTTCTACTCGCTGCTTTCCAATTAATAGATTTAGATAAATTACAAATTCATTCTTCTATCAAGACAGAATCTCTTTGCAACCCTGCACATGCCATCCTGTGAATCAACTCCAACAGCAGACTAGTTTCACAAGGTGCCTATAAGATTCCATCCAAAGGAATGGTGCTTCAAATACTAGTAGTAGAATGAGCTCAAACATCCAGCAAATATTGTCACCATGTTATTTTCCTTTTTTCCGACCTTTTCCTAACTGTCCAGACTTGAAAGCAGATTCTTGCTCTTGCAGGAAAGCCAATGCTTTCCTATACTTCTCTGCTCTCTCCTCCTCTGCCACAGCCCTATCCTGTGCCTTCACTTCCTGCAAAAAGTAATTATCCTTGCGTAACTCACGAGCAGCACCCTTCGCTTCTTGCTTAATTTGGCGCTGCAGTTTCTTTCTCTGGGCCCTTTCTCTGTCAGGATCATAATCTCTCCCATGCACAAAACTGTCACAAAAATTTAAAGTGTTTAGCCCTAGATACCATCAACTGCCAACACCAGGAATAATGAATCATGATAGCAATTTACATTGCAATAAAAAATTAAGAAATTCCTAACATGCACAAGGCATTGTGAGAGACTAGTCATTTTTCTAAAACATTTCTATCAATAGAGCAACAAGTTGACCCTGGAAGAATTTCATAAAACAAGCAAACTACTTTGTAGAATATAAACAAGGATAGAAAGATAATACAATACTTTTCTTCAAATCTTGGATTGAATTGCTTGATAGGAACTGGCTTCTGCATTCGCATTCTTAATGGTTGCCGTAGCATGTGATGCTCCTCGATTTTTTCACTTATTAGATGAGCAATGCCAGTAATTATTGTTTGGAGAGACTCTGGGATGTTATTCTCTTTAGCCACTTCATGTAATAGAGGTACAAATGTTGCAAATACTTCAGGAAAAGAAGCAATGTCATGATATATGTTTACAAAGCCTCTCAATGTTTCTATTACAGAATAAATAATGCCAACCCTGCAATTTGCATCCATGCAAAAGAACTGAAATTTAGTTTTTTATGAAACATACACACCCCTTCATCTTGTAGTCATTACCATTGGGAATGTCATCGGCCTCAATAATTGAACAATTTTTTCAGTATCATATGTGGGAATAGGCATAATAGAAACAATAAACTAACCTGTATGTATTGGATTCAAAGAGGGGTGAATTATCACCAGCCTCCATGATTGCTGCGAAATCCAATGGACGAGGTAAAACTGATACCCTACTGGAAAGACACAGCCACGGCCTGAATCCCAAATGCTCCAACATAAAAGTAGGCAACTTGTGCTTACAACCAAAGACAGAAAAGGTGAGCCAAATATACTAGCTACAACATGTGTGGCAAATAATGTGAGATTGTAAAGTTCATTTTAAAACCTAGCAAAAGTTTGAATGAAATTCAATCACTCATAGTCAATCATCTAAGATATCCCTTAAAAAGGCATAGATTACATGCTCATGTAAGATTTAAATAATGTGCATTTCAGTAAGGCAAGATGAGCAAGACAGCATGAGTCTACATCTTACTTTAAGTTCAGCCCTATTATCCAGGGTTTTAGTAGCTACTGCTGATATCAACAGAGCGTGTACAAAGTTGATAGCCTCGGGACAAAACCTTCGAGCTTCTCTGGTTACCTGCATCAAATCGTACTTTAAGATATTTGCAACAAAATTCAGTGTTTAAGATATTTAGTTGTCTAACTTTGATAGACAAGAAGTGTGTGCAGCTGTCTTCAATGCTCAACATTGAAAAGGTTTAGTTTCTGAAAAACAACAACATTCATTAAAATGCAACTAAATAGGATAAACAACCTCAAAAAAAGAAACCTTGTGACAAGTTCAAAGCACGGCCTAGAACTAGGCTTCACTTCAAACAATGTGAAATAATGTGACAAAATGAAAACAATAAGAAACTTATATGTGAGAAATAATCATTTATCGCCAATCATAAACATACATATTTATTCAGTCCTTACAGTTGCTTTTTAGATCCACAAAAGCCTGCTAAGAACTTGATTGTGGCCTTTTTATGAAGGTCACATAAAAACTTATCAATGCCAAGAAATAACACATCCACAAGCTTGTTCATCAGAAGTTTTCTCAGTACTTTTGCCATTACAACTTTTTAATATTTGAGCAATTAATGATCTTTTCTTTCCAGACTGTAATTGTGTGGTATCTCTTTCACAAATGATGTTGTGAATAACTTCTTTACCTTTTTGGAAAGGTGTCGATATTCTCTCTTTATCTAGAAGCATGTAATAATTGTTAGGAAAATTAATGTTTACATTATATTTCAGGTGTTAATGTAGAAGGGTAATTACTATTGTAATAGTGATGTTGTTAATAAACAACTCACTAATATATGTTTGGATGGTTAGTTGTATAAATTGTTGAAATAACAATATATCACAATAGTTAGTGGTTAATGTGTTATACCCGTGAATGGTATTCCAGGATATTTGTTATAACACCTCCCTATTAAATAGGAGGTTGTTTGGCTATGTAAGTGGCTATATATTAGCCATGTATTGAGTGTTGAAGAAGAAGCACGACATTATCTTGTGTATTTCTCTGCACATTTCTATTATGGTACCAGAGCAGGTTATTTATGGGCCTATTTTTTTAGTGATAAAAGAGAGAAATTGTCTCTGTTATTTTGGATCGGCCTTTATTGGCACATTTTGGTGGTCGCTATGTTTGACTAGCTTCATATCAGTAGGCTGTGATCATGATCCGTGGAGTATGATCTTTTCTTAGGCAGTGCGTCGGCGGTTGAGCCCCGAGAACAGTAGAGTTTGATGCTTCATTTTAATCGGTGAATTTATATGTGTTACTAGCATGAGTAGCAAAATTGGAGTTAAGTGCATTGGCCTTTGGTTATTCATCATGGCATGCAGTTCTGCAAAAGATGCTACTCTCAATGGGTTTTGCATCATAGGCATGGAATGTGATTGTTAAATACGAGTTTCTTGTCATGGCATCGACTCTTCCTTCTTTAAGCATAAGGGACTTTAATTGATGACATGAGCATCAAAGCTTTGGCATGGTCAACGATTCGATCTGTTACTTATAGAAATTAGAGACAGCACCTTGCTTCCATTCTATGCAGGCTGGCTCCATTTGTAGTGCGGATTTGGTATCTCTGTCATATGGCTTTGATGTCAAGGAAGTGCTAGGGTTTGTTGGCTTCCACAGTGCCTTCTAAAGTATCGTTATCTTTGATCTGTTGTTCGAGACACAATTTTCATGTTTCGCTCTCCGATGCAAGGTGTCATACACCAAATTAGAGGGATTGAGCAAGCTTACTAGTGAGGTGAAGGGCTATTCATGTTGGCACGGTGTGCTGAACTGTTCAAAGCTATGTTACCCCGAGTTTCCGAGATGGGGACGGCAGGGGATGGCGGGACGAGTTTCCGGGACGGCAAATTTTTTTGTCAATTTTGGGGACGGCGAGGGGACGGCTATATAAAATATTGGGAAAATTTTAAATATATAATGAAATTTTAAATGTTCATATGAAAAATAGATAAAGCATGTATATATACATTATATTCATATGAAAACATGGATAAAGCAAGTATAAGTACATTATAGAACCTTAACATACCACATTTGTGTTCAGAATTCATTGTGAATACTCAATATCATAGTTTTAAAACTCGGCGACTCGCCACGGATTCGCGAGTCCTTTGGCGCCGCGAGTCGACTCGCCTAGGACTCGCGAGTCTTTCGCAAAGACTCGCGCGAGTCTTTTGCTTGGACTCGCGAGTCTTTCGCAAGGACTCACGGGCCCAGAAAAGACGCCCGTGAAGGGTTAAAAGTGAATTTTTTTTTTGTTTTTCACTTCATTTTTATTTATGTTTGGTTTTAGCAGGTTTGTAGGGTTTGAAGAAGTAGAGGGAAAAAGAAAAAATCAGCAAGAGAGATCTAGGTAAGGATTTTTTCTCTTTCTTTTTTTTTCATTTGAATCATTTCATTGTTTTGAAACTCAAAAAAATCTTGAAAACCAAAGGGATATGCTGCCAAATTTTTTTCTATTTTCTTTCCTAAGTTATTTCCTCATTTTTTTTTCTTGTTTTTGAATGCTATTTTTCCCAAATGATTCATTGTCATTTTTTTTGTTGATTTTCCATAAAACCCTGCTGATTTTTTTTTTTCATGTTAAATCAGCAATGGCAAGTTCAACTCCAAGGGCAACCCCAAGGTCAGGAAGACAAAGAGATAAAGCATGGAAATATGGGATTGCAGGAAGCAAAAAGGGGGAGGTCACTTGCACCGAATGCACAAAATGGATGACTGGTGGAATCAATAGATTAAAATACCACCTTGCACAAAAACCTGGATATGGTGTGGAGGCATGCCCCAAATCAACTTCTGAAATTATTACAGAGATGAAGGCCATTCTTGCTGAGAATGATATGCATAAGGAAGAAAGGCAAAAAACAAGCGAAGCCATGGCAGCTGCAATGAATCCCACATTGTCCACTTCAGGTCCCATTGGTCACACTCAGGGTCATTAGTCACTTTCATCTTTTGGTGACAATGAGGGTGAGGCTAGTGGCACTCCTGTTATATCAAACCCTAATTTTTTTGTACCACGCAATGTTTCAGGTGCACAACCTTCACTTGAAGGTACAAGATGGAATAAAGAGAAGCATGAACAAGCACGGATAGCAACTTCAAACTTTTGGTTTTACAATAATCTATCTTTCAATGCAGCAAACAATGTGTATTGGGAAGGTTTTGTAATGCAGTAACAGTTGCAGGTAAGGGGTTTAAGGCCCCAACAGGTCATGACTTCAGTGGGCCATTGCTAGAGAAAGCTGTGAAAAATACACAAGGTGTGATTGATGATCAGAAAAGGTATTGGAAGAGAAAAGGATGCAGCAATTTATCTGATGGATGGACAGATGGACGGAATAGGACTCTTCTCAACTTCTTGGTGGCTTCAAATGGTGCAATGGTATTTATAAAGTCTGTTGATGCCTCAAATGAAATAAAAAATGCAGAGACTTTGTGTAATCTGTTGGATGGTGTGGTTCAGGAAGTTGGAGTTGAGAATGTTGTCCAAATTATCATGGGCAACGCAGCTGCATATGTATCTGCAGGTAGAATGCTTATGGAGAGGCATCCTTCGATTACATGGAGTCCTTGTGCTGCACATTGCTTGGACTTGGTGCAAGAGGACATTAGGAAGATTGGATGGGTGAAGAATGTGGTTGAAGATGCAAGAAGTGTCACCAAATTCATCTACAACCATACTTGGGTGCTTGCTTTGATGAGAAAACACACAAATGGCAAGGACCTTGTGCGACCTGGAGTGACATGATTTGCTAGCCACTTCATCACTTTGCAGAGCATTCTTAGTGCCATTCCTCATCTTAAGCAAATGTTTGTGTCAGATGCTTGGTTGGGGTCTGCATACTCCAAAAGACCTGAAGCAAAGAAGATTGTGAGCATTGTTTTTGATGAAGGGTTCAATAAAAGTGGAGAGTTGACTGCAGTAAGTAACAAACACAAAAGTAAAGTTTATACAATCTTGTCTATTTGCTGATTTTATTTTTTAGGGGTTGATTTTGTACTAATTTGAAATTTGTTTTCATTTTTTTAGGTGACAGAACCTTTGGTAAGGGTTCTTCGTATGGTGGATGGAGAGGGCATGCCAATGGGTTTCATTTATGAGGCCATGGATAGGGGCCAAAGAGGCCATTTCACATTACTATCGTGGAAATACAAGAAAATGTGAAATCCTTTGGCGCATCATTGATCGTAGGTGGACAAACCAACTCCACCAACCAATACATGCCTTTGCCTACTTTTTGAACCTGAAATTCTACTTCTCTGATTCATTTAGGGCTGATGAGGAGGTCATGGCAGGTGTTATTACATGCATTGATAAGCTGACACCTGATCCTGAGTTGAGAGACAAGGTTCTTGATGAGTTGGAGGTGAGATTTGACATTTGCAATTGCTCTATCTTTATTTATGAATTCGGAAATGTTCATTATTGAATATGAGTTTGACACTTTGACTATCTATTTCTGAATTTGGAAATGTTCATTGTTCAAGATCTACAAAATTGCAGAGGGGAGTCTCTTCTCATCACAACTAGCAATTGATAGGAGAGGAAAACAACAACCAGCTAAAAAATTTAGTAACTTAGTTCAATAGTGCAAGAAAAAACCTACAAACTTGATTGTTACATTTTTTTCTCAATTCTAATATTTCTAAATGTTTTTTGTAGATTTATGGTGGGAGAATTATGGTGCCGGCACGCCTAATCTTCAAAAGATAGCTATCTGTGTTTTGTCTCAGCCATGCAGTGCTTCTGGGTGTGAACGAAATTGGAGTGTATTTGAGAGCATTCACACAAAGAAGAGAAATAGATTGTCACAAAAGCAGCTCAATGATCTAGTATTTGTTCGGTACAACCTTTGCCTTCGAGTTAGACAGGTGGAGGGTGTTTCACATGAGGCCATTGACTTGGATGAAATTGATCCATATGGTGATTGGACCATGAATGAACAAAATGATGGTGAAGATGTCCTCCTTACCGAAGAAGAAATTGCAGAAATAGAGAGAGAAGCAACACAATATGCAGAAGGAGCAAGATTGGATGAAATGGAGGATGAAGATGAGGACGAAGATGAGGATGATGATGAGGACTTTGACTTTGAAGAAGAATCATCTCACCATTTAGATACCACAACACCCACTGCTACTACTTCTAGCTCAAGGCCTGAAAAATTGAGCTATATTAGGAAAAATACAAAGAGGAAGATGTAGTGTTCTCTTTGGTTTGTTCATTCACATTGTTGTTTTTCACATTTGGAGTTGCACTTGGACATATCATTATATGTAATTTTGTGAACATTTATATACTTATGCTGCCATTATACATTTTAGAGTTGAAACTTGAAACTTGAATATGCTGCAAAACTTGAATATGTTGTGCCATGAATGATGAAATTTCAAATATTGCGTGTTTGTAGATCATATGACATGTGTAATGTTTCAATTATGGCACTTATGTTCTCTAAATGCATTAATTTCTTTATGTTTTTTTTGTAAAACTACGGTTTTTTTTTTTGCCGAGTCTTTCGCGAGTCTTTCACGAGTCCAAGTCCGAGTCCAAATTTTTGGTTTGCCGAGTCCGAGGCGAGTCCGAGATTTTCAACTATGCTCAATATGCATTCATAATTGAAAATGCATTGTCAATATGCCAACACTTGTTTGCATGTAGTTCATTGTTTATTTCTGGTTGAAGGATATTTTGATAGTCTTCCATTTCTATTATGACCTACAACCGCTTCTTTATGCACTACAAAGTTTTGGATGTTTGTGAAATTCTATACCAAGTTGTTATTCATATTTCTGAGTGCTTTTGGCTATGATTCAGACCTGTTTACATTTCATAATTGTGAAAAGTCCAATATTGCAGACCTACAACCACTTTTTTACGCACCACCGCGTTCTAACTTCTAAGTGTTTGTGAAATTTATTACCAGGCTGCTGCTCATTATTTCTAAGTGCTTTTGGAAGTGATTCAGACATGTTTACCCATCATATTAATGAAAATCCAATTTTATAGACCTATAATAAAATAAAATAAATGTTTTTTTGAGCATTTGAGTCTTTTTTTGTTTTTTAAATATGCTGGGAAAAGGGGGACGGCTGGCCGTCCCCGGGACAGTTAGGGGACGAGGGGACGTCCCCAAACCATATTGGGGACAGGGGGACGTCCCCTTTGAGAGTCACTGCCGTCCCCAAGTTTCCGGGACGTTTCCCACAAATTTTGCAATTTTGGGGACAGCGGGGGGACATCCCCAAGTCCCCGAAACGTCCCCAGTATGGGGAGGAGGGAATTTAACCCGAGGACGTGTCCCCGGGTTACGTGGGTTCAAAGCAATAAAGTTCCACAATTCAAGTAATATTTTAGACCCATAGTGGGATGATAATATCTTTTGATAGAGGTAAATTTTTGAATGGGATTTGCATCTTGGTTTGGAGGAGAGTGTTCCGAAAGACTTACAAAGATTCAGAATAGCCGTGAGACATTTCTTCATTATTGGGAGTTCATGATTGCTATACATTACGGAGAAATTGACTCACAATTATATTTGGAGGATACCATGAGGGTCACTTGAATTAGTGTGCAGATTTTGATATTTTACTATAGTCGGCTTTGGCTAAATCATCTAGAACTCTCATTGTTTACTTTGGGAAAGGTAAGATTGAAAGTTATTTTGTTATTATAATTCTCATATAGTTTCTTGTCAAATTTTATAAGGAATCCTTGTCTTATAGTCTAAAATTCAAAGTCAAGTTGTATAGAGTCAATTTTTAAGATGTTAATGGTTGTCTCGTCAAAAGTGAGTCTATTGAAAAAAGGGTGTCAAAAAAAAAATGAAAAAAATGAAAAAAATTGTAATTGGAGTGCACGATCGGTGGTACCCGACACTACTAAGAAGTTCACATCAAGAGGGGAGGAATATTCTTTCTTCACAAGTGATGAAATGAGCCTCAAAAGACAAAATTGCTAATTAAGTAGCAAATCTATTGGAGGTTGGAGGCACAGGAGGTTGGAGGAATTTTGGCGACCTCTCGTCAGTCACCAACGACAAGGCCGCTTATCAGCTTTGGTGGCACTTTATTTTCTAGTATATGTTTTGTTTTTCAGTGTTCCTCGTTGTATAATAAGTGGAATTTCACATTGTGGGGGAGAATATAACCAATGTTCCATTCCCATTTGTGATATGTATGGTGATTTCTATGTAACTTCCCTGATGTGCAAGCAAAGTGGCGAACAAAAGCACCAGAGTAAGTCAGTTCATGGATCTTGAAAGGGTTTGTGGGAGGATCCAAAAAACCACACGAAGTGAACAAATGAGTGGAGGTTCCTGTTCATGTCAAGGTTTGTGGTAAGCCTGTTTAAAACCATGGGAGAAGAGAGCCTTTCTTTTGGATCAAGGTCATGAGTCACATAGTTGGACATGCCACAAGGATGAGCATACTGCAAAAGAGTGTGAATGTTTTTCTACCATGTAAACATTAAGGGGGGGAATGTTAGGAAAATTTATGTTTACATTATATTTCAGGTGTTAATGTAGAAGGGTAATTACTATTGTAATAGTGATGTTGTTAATAAACAACTCACTAATATATGTTTGGATGGTTAGTTGTATATATTGTTGAAATAACAATATATCACAATAGTTAGTGGTTAATGTGTTATACCCGTGAATGATATTCCGGGATATTTGTTATAACACCTCCCTATTAAATAGGAGGTTGTTTAGCTATGTAAGTGGCTATATATTAGCCATGTATTGAGTGTTGAAGAAGAAGCACGGCATTATCTTGTGTATTTATCTGCACATTTCTATTATTAATTGGATATGTTCTTTTGTGATTTGGAAATGATTGGTGAAACCCAATCATTCTTACCCTAGACATGTGGTTAGTGATTATTGAGGTTTACCTTAGGCTACTTAATGAACAAACAATGGTTTTTATTGCTTGATGTGATGTTAGAAATTTATATGATTCCTAAACATCTCCAACTATCATGTATCCATTTATTAAAAGTCTAAGTTGCCTATTCGGGTACAAGTATGGATATGGGTATGGGTCCAAATTCGCAAGTACGGCAAATTTGTTTTTTCCTTGGGTATGGGTATATATATATATAATGAACACGATTTCAATTTTCTAAGTTATTCAAAGAGATTTGCATTACTTCGAACTTCCACATTTAAGTTTATATTAATAAATTAATGTTAATACTATTAACTAAAAACATATTTATATATTTAATATTCATTATTTAAAATTTAATTTTACAAGAATATGCAAAATTAAAAATAAATTTGAACTTTCCCATTTAAATAAATAAATAAAATATTTGTTAATATTATATTAAAAAAATTTAATTCAAATAAAAAATAATAATTTGAACTTTCACATAATATATTTTAACAATTAAATTTTAAAATTTTAATTGAAAACAAAAAATATATTAAAGAAAAAAATTTAGTATAAAGTTAAATCGATTATAATTTATAATAAATGCTTCTTATCGATTTAATTTTATATCAAACGCACAAAAAGCATTCATATTTTCCGGCCGTTGTGGGAATGAAGGGAAAGAAGCACGTAGACAAGGAAAAAATCGCAGAAATATTTGAAATTGTGAGGGAAAAACAACATGAAAATGCTGCATTTTAATTTTTTTAAGGCTGCCAAATCTACTACAAACCCAGGCCTGCACCCATATTGGCCCCCATACATAGTAACTTAATTAAAAGTTAAAAAGTTTTGTGGGAGTTGATAGGCTTTGGGTTCTAAACTATGCATGATAGTGAAAAGAATGATTGATTCGTCTTTTGAATGCATATGTGCTCTAATCCTTGTGCTCTTTTCTATCTTCTGCATCTTGAAACATAAAATTGGAGTAGAGGTTGATTAGTCTCATGGTGCGTGTGTGTGTTATCTATCTTCTTATTTATAGAAATGCAATGGTACTTCTTACTCTACTCCTTGTGTTGTAATGCTGTTGTGAAATGATATCTACCTCTAGAGTGTGATTATAAAGGTATCCTCTATATCTCTCCCTAATTCTCTTAGTAATATTGAAAGAAATTATGAGATTGATAGATTGATAAGGTGAGATTAATAATTTTATTCTCTCTCTATGTTGGGAAAAGAAACATGTGATAATTGAATCTCTTGTGCCTGGTTAATAAACATATTCTCCCATCCTCCCTAATGATGTGTTTTACCAATGAAAACGGATGAGATCTTATGTGGATGATTGGTAATGATTAATGAATTCAATATATAAACCTAATTGAATCTCTCTTACACTTGTGAGGTGGTAATGAGTAATAAATTTAGTATATAAACCTAACAAAGTCATGATCATTTTAGGATTCTTATGAAAGTGCTATTAAAAAAATTATAACACAATGATTACCAAGGCATTCAATATTAAACAAGGAGTGAAAGTCTCCTAAATAGGATTTACAAAATGCTTTATCCGAATAAGATAAGCGCAACAACTAACAAGTTGAGACTTACAACTAATAAAGCGATATTCCTAATGTCTATCTTAAAGACTAAATTGACCACTATATACTAAATATTACAATAATACTTTAATACTCTCCCTTAATGGTCAACCTATAAACTACACTGTGCTTATTCTGAAATTTAACAAATTCGTTAGGACTAAATGACTTGGTAAGAATATCTGCAGTTTGATCCTCAGAAGGACAATACTGCAACATCACCAATCCATCTTCTACAAGTTGCCTGATGAAATGACAATGAAGCTCTACATGTTTGGTATTCTCATGGAAGATTGGATTCTTGGCAACCTTTAGCACTGCTTGATTGCCATAGAACAAGGGTGAAGGCCCTACTTGAGTCGTTTTAATGTCTGGAAGCAATCCTTCTCAACCATGCCGCCTCCCAAGCTGCTCTAACAGTTCCTCGATACTCTGCTTATGTCGAAGAAAGAGCTATTGCCTACTGCTTTTTTCTGGTCTATGTGATGACACTGATGTCAAGACTGAAAAGTTATCCAAAAGTGGATTCTTCAACCTTAAGTGTTAGGAGAGATTCCATGAGGAATCAATTGCCTCCTAGAATAACCCAGCTTAGCCCCTTACACTTAGTGACTGAGATCAAAACTTCTGAGGCAGAGAATAGAGGAGAATGAGGGATCCAAGCAGCCTTCCAGATTCAGCAATGGTAAATATAAATTTATAGCACTCACCTAATGGAATTTGTCACTTGATTTCAGTCCAACTGTGCAGGAACTGGGAAAACTATTCCTTGAACATTTGAAACAATATATATTCACACTCCTTGGCATCCATTTTACTATACAGAAGAAAGAACATAGACACAAGTGCATCACGGTTAGAATCAAAGAATAAAATACAGCCATAAATGAAAAAGTTGAGGACCAGTTGAATGGAAAGCAAACTCGTCGTTTCATCTTATTGATGATGGTCAAGGTTTGCTAAATGCCAGCTAAGAGATCCTTATCCTATGCTTTCTGGAGGAAATACAATGAACTGTTCAAACATAATTTACTTTTTGGTTAAATGACATCTTCAATGTGTCTATGAGATAAGACAAATTTACACCAAGCGAATTAAATTCACTAAAATCATACTTGCATCTATTTTAGCTTGACATTGACCTAGACACTTATGCTATCATTCCCTTTCAAATGTAAAAGTTTCAACAGTTCGATATTTGAATTGGCTAATATTTATATGATAAACATGAGATATTTGCAGTCATGAAATGCTTCTGGGAGAAAACGGAGTAGATTTTTGTTTGCACAAATGTTTCAGATCACATTCTGTGACCCATCATCAGGATGAATAAGAAAAGAAAGTGTAGATTGCAGAATTGGTTCCATAACAGGGGCCCAACTAATTCGGGATTCAATAAGTTGAAACAAGGATTTAAGAAAATGATTAGGTTATAAAATGTATGTTTCAAATTATAAGGTTAAAAGGTTTTTAGTGCCTTGTCCTGATACTGTATCTGGTTTTTGCACATTTTCTTTCGTCCATAATTTTGAAATATAGTTGACAAGTTTGTGGTGAAGTATAGCGAATTTTAGGTTGTGACAACAAATAAAGTTTAAGCCACAACAATATCAAGTTTGATTCACAAAAAAAATTTCTACCATACTGCAGTTCAGCATTTCATGTGCAGTAACTTAATACAACATTTTAGTGGCGGCAGTAATGGCAGATGAACTTTCAACAAATTTGTATATGAGAATGAATCAGTGTCATTAAGACAAATAAGAACTGGCCCGATAGAAAGTGCAACAGGGCAACAAATATTTTGGTACAATTAATCACTAATGTAACAAAGTTTCAACGTAAAAAAGAGATTGGTAGTGGAGATAAATTTTTGGAGTTATGCATTCATATTTGGAAAATTAAAATGTCATTTCAAGAATATGAAAGTTCTTGCATGCACTCTATAGTTAATTGTCTATTGTATTGCAGAATTTATGATAAAAGAGCTCTGTTGGATTTTGTTGTGTTAATTTTTCTCTAGTTCAAGCCTTATTTATCATGTCTTATTCTTAAATTTGAAAGATTAACACAATTTACTATGAGTTGGCTATTTTCATGTGCTACTTTTCACCAATTGGCTGACCTTCAACAGTTTCCAGAAAACATATTTACCAGTTAAAACAAAAAAATCCAAAAGAACTTACAATTACTTGATGTAAAATCTTTAATAGACTCGCAGAAATTCATAAAAGTGACCTGAGTATATCTCGTGTTTTTTCTTAGAAAATATCCTCTGACTGATCCATAAATGTATCTAGTTCATCACTAAGTTCAGTTGTTCGAGTTCAGTGAATGTTTGTAATGGATGTATATGATTTTGGCCTCATAGATGTGGTTGTCTTTGGGGACCAAAAACTGTACTTTGGTGGCGACAAAAGTTTAATATTTTCACATATTCATGTTCCTCGTGAAAATTATGTAATTTCATAAAAAGATGCCTTGTTTCGAATCTGTATTCACAAAAATGTCTTACAGAAAAATGGAGGACAAATATAACACTGAAGTAGCAGTTTTGTTTCTGTCAAGAGGCAATTACGACATTGCCCCCTGCAGAAAAGCAATGGTTTTGCCCCAACTGACCATAATAGAAGATAAAACAAAAAGATGGATGATTTCACTTCCAATTTCAATTCTGGAGGCTTATAGAGAATATGGGGGGCATGAGATGGGATTGATCATGGGAAGCCATATTGAATGTTGATGACAAAGAAGAGGAGAATTTCCAGCTGACAGGTGAAGAGCAGGCATGGTAGTAGTAAAGAGCAACCCAGTGTTGTGATTTCTGATCATTGTAGCTTTTCTGTTTCAGTAATAATATTCAGGTAGATGCGCAACTGCCACTACCAACTGGTTTTTCTCCTATGTTACCAATTCATCAGTATGTAGGCTCAGATATGAGTCCAATTTGAACCTAGTCCAGATTTCAGGTCAGTTCCACTATGGAGACACCAGAGGTCCCATCACATGAGGATGGATTTGTCCTGGACAAACCTGGGCGAACCTAGGCAAATTTGGATGAACTCATGGAGGATAAACAATTTTTTATTTACTTTTTATTTGTTTTTCCTACTTTTAGTTTCACTTAAAAACACAAAGAGGTGGGCTCGTTTTCTCTACAGCAGAGCAAATACAGGAAGAAAGTCATCACATTTCATGAATAAATATTGGAGATCGCAAACAGTGCGGACTTGTGTTATTCTTCCCAGCATTCACCCTCACACTGCAGACATTATCCTTTTTTACTGCAGGTTTTATTCCATGTTCCCTGGCATGATCATTTATTTTCTGTCCCTGTGGACCTTACTGTTATATATTTAAATTTTATCATATTACATAATCTTTAATATTTATATTATTTAGTTATTTAACCTTTTAAATTTATAATCTTTTGCCTATATATAATGTTTAGCTTACTCATAATCTTTAGAGTTTAGACAATAAATATACAATCGAGACATATTATCCTATATATATATATGGTTAAAATATGTATAAACTTTTTATTTTTGTCTTCCGTACAAACAAATCCAACCCCAAAAAAATTGCCCAATCCACATACCAAACCCGTAAACCAAAACTGGTAAGTTAGGGTTTTGTTCCCATTTCGGGGGTTTTCAAGAATAAAATTCAGTTGTTGCGTTGTCCATTTCCTTTACTTTCCAGATTTTCATCTTCATTTGCATCTACATATCAGTCCTCTAATTCCTCCCAGAATAGCAGTCATTTGATAAAATCAATTAGCACCTTCGAATTAACACTGCCATTTAGTAGATTCAAGTAGAGCATGGTAGAATGAATGCTGTCATATGGGAAGTCCAAGTATCTCAGTCATTATGAATAATATGGTTTGATATTTTCTACTATACATCAGAGCAATTAAAGATCAATAATACATATGTTAGTTATCAGTTACTTTTTAAATAGGAAACCTCCCTACTGTTTCCCTCCAGTGAGTTGCATAGCAAAAATGTAAATTGTAAATATAAGATAGAAATGTAAATCATTGGACCACATTGACTCTGCATTCTTTGTGCTCAATAGGATCCCTTGAAAATCCTTTCATTTATAACTTGTAACTGACTTTTATTGCTCCTGAAATACCATCAATGATCTGTAATATTTGAATCCATACTTCAGAAATGCATTCCATAGGATTTTAAGGATATGTATATTAGTATGCAATAATACTTACCGATAGTAGCATTGAGCATAAGAAAGTTCCAACAGCAATGTCCCGTCCACAATTGACAGGGCACCGCATAAGACATTCTGACATTAACAGAATGGCAGGAGTCATAACAACATGTCGAAAATCAGAGGAAGGAAATATCAGTGACCAAATTCGTAATAATAATAATGTCTTTGAAGATGGCCAGCAGTTGCCCTTATCTGTAAACAAAAATGTAAAATATTGTTAATCTCCATAATTATAATATGAGAAGTTAATCTCCGCTTGACATATAAATTGTCTATTGAGTTTTGAATGATCTTAATTATTAACAAAAATAAAGCAGCCTGCTCATATTTATAAAGAAATTAGTAATTACAGAAACCTGGGTTCCTAAGATCCTCAGTCATCTGGTTCCGAATGCGGATGAGACGTTGTCGTGCACAAATGGCTGCAAAATATGGTATTTCTAAGCTGATCTCCAGCAGAGGCTGAACCAGTAAATTTAACTTATTTAATTTTAGGGGCTTTTCATCTGCAAGAACAGCAAAATACTGCAAGAGGACACCATAGAACACCTGCACATAGAATGAGTTTTTTGGTGACTAGGTTAGCATGTCTGGCTTCTCCAATGCATTACAGATTCCATGGGCAAAGAAAAATAAAATAACACCCACCATTATAACTGCTGGCTTTGACAACAAAAGGAGAAAAATCATTTAGTGTCCACAAATAACCAAAACAGATTAATGAGATCCAACAATGAAACCAACATCAAAAATCAGGAAAAGGATGCCTAAAGCATATGGCTAGGCATCCAGCCTCTAAAATCAGCAAATAAAATTTATGAATGAAAGTAAACTCTGCAACAAATGTAAAACAAAAAGGCTAATAGCATTGAATGCATGCAAAAAGTAGAAATGATAATCTTACTTGCATCTTATGACGATTCTCTGCAGCCAGGCTAATAGCATTGCATACTCGAATACGGCGAATTGCCTCAATTATCTGATCATCTGACCGATTATGCAGCAAAGACCTTAACTCTCTCAAACTATTTGGAGCATTTATAACAAAGGGTAGAGTTTCCATTTTATCAGCAGAATCTATCTGTTGAGCTGTGATATTTACAGCTTTGACCTTGTGTGATTTTTGGCTTTGGGTTTCCATTTCAGTGTTATCCTTTATAGATTTCTTCAATTCATTTAACATCTCTCCTTTTTTCTCACTGTAATCATACTCATCATCACTCTGTTCCCAATCTTGTTCATTTAGGCCTTCGGAGTCACTATCATCTTCGCCACCCTCATCAGTTTCTTCTGAAGCAGAACTCCCATCATCCAATTCATTGTCCTCACTATCCTCTTCATTTCTTTCAAGAACCTCATCCACCCAACCTTTCTCGTCCAATTCTTCATCTGAAAAGAAAGAGTCACCAAGATCATCGCCAGATAGCATTTTCCTCGTTTTTTGTTCTCTTCCTGTAGAGTCATTCTTATATTTCTCATCATTGTCATCATCATCAAAATCCTCATTGTCTAGCATTCTTTTACTGCGCTCTTTCTAGAAAAGCCAGCCATATTAAAAAACAGTCAGCTACCATCCAATTAAATCAAAGAAAGCAAACAGTTTAATATATTTATCAGAATTTTCCAAACTTCTATGATACAATTCCAAATATAAACCCCAATAAGACAAATTTAGCTTTTAAAACAAATTGATAACAGATCATACCTCTAATGCTTCAAGTCGTTCCCTCTCATCCTGCGCAATTTCTTCAGGAGTTTTTGTCCTTTCAGAAGCATGTCCACGAATATCTAAAACCATCTCCCTTACAAGTTTGTCATAGTCATCAGGTTGGTCCTATAAACCACAAGTATAAGAACTCAGCATGTAGCTAGTAAAATGCATTTACTTGCCCAAGTTTAAATCAGACATCAATAATGGAGCACATCAACATAATAGCAGAACAGAGATTGAATAAGTGTCAAGAAACAATAGCTACAAGAAAGTAGCCATAGCAATAATGCATGGGCTACATGATGACTGAGGAACAAATCATATACATTGAACTTGAATTTCACTTAATTTAACCAGCATCACAAGCATTTTGTCACTTTCTCTTAACTTCAGCCAGAATATATACTGTATAAAAATAAATCTACAATAACTATAATAAAAACGTAAAAGAAATCAAACGTTATATTTCCAGATGTAGTCATCGACTATTTATTATACAAGAACAGTATCATATGCCATTCAAGAAATGTTTTCTATCAAAACTAAATGATATGCCCACTCCATTATTTGAACTTCAAAATTTGTTATGAAATTCAAAATAGTCATGAATGTAGAGGTTCTAACTATGACCTACAAGATGTGAAACAGCATGAGTTCAATAGGTAAAACATCACAGCTTTCATAAAATGAAGACCCATGTTCAAATCCCTAGGAGGAAATTTAAAAGTTAAACAACACTAAAATGAAAAAATGTTGAATGTTAAACTGTGTAAACTACCACATCCAATTCTCTGTTTGACATATCCCAACATACAAGGCCAGGTGCAAGTCCTAGGTGTATTTGATGTTAGAGACACTACTCAATTTTGACATCTAAGTCGAAGGACATCCCACAAGAGGATATTAACTAATCAACAAAAACTATTATCTACAAGATTATATTTATAATATGTCTGTTCACATGAATCCAGCAAACAAGAAGTACAAATTGTAAAAACATTTGTGACCAACATCTCACCTTTGAAAATTCTGTTTTCTCTACAAGAGAAAATTTTCTTTCATCTTTGAACCCCTTAGAACTACCCTTGTTCAGTAATTCTTTTAGCCTGTCCTTATGAGGCCGCATTAGAGAAAGTAATCCCTCAGATTGAGTCAAAGCAGTAAAATCTTTATCCAACTTCTCCTTGAGATCTTCATCTTCTTCCTTTTCTTTAGCTTTTTGAGCCTGGCAAATTTATGAATAATTATTGATCATGAGAAACAATCATCATGCTGTAGGATTAGTTCAGAAGGAATTGCATGAGAACATCATAACAGAAACAATAATAGTAGCTCAGAAAAACTGAAGATGATATGTCAAAGGCCTTAAACTTTATATATGCTAATAATGATGATCATAAGTCATAACATTCATATAAAAACCATTAATACACACCCACCATTTTTTATATTCCTAGGCACAATAAAAAATACTTATTTCTAAATCAAAAAGACAAAAAGTTCACTTCTAAACTCAAACTAGAGCAGACATGGATGCTACAAAATTCCATACTGAGACATAGCAAATCATGATAGTTTTCTAAATCTTATGTTAACTTTCATTCTTCAGAAATTGCATGTAATTAAAATCTGAATAAAGAGTAAAAAAAAATACTAGGTAAAAGAATCTTGAATTATGAATTATGAGTCATCGGCTTACCTTATAGAATTTACTTTTAGCAATAATCTCCTCCATGATTTCCTTTTTAGATTTGTGTTTCTGCAAATAAATGCATAGAAAATGATATCAGAATCAAGTATGATGACATAGCATAATATTAAAATATAAAATGAAAATTTATTGAGTATAAACAGATTAGAAAATATACTGTGAGAAAAATAAATTTAGATCCATCGGTAATTCAGAGAAAAATAAATTCTGGAACAACTCTTTTGAACTCAGAAAGCCACTCACTTTCCATGTCCATGACCATTTCAGGAACTGTACTTGGATCACTCCCAATACAAACACCACAGCAGTTTAAGAGCATCGAATATCACTGTAATTAATACATTTCTCAAAATTTTCTAATCACTCGAGTCCACCCCTATTGTCTTGCTTTGTTTTCTTTACCTCACAGTGTTTAACTACTTTCAATAGCATAGTGTCTAGTTCTTCTCTGTTTTAAGTGATTATACTTTTCAAGTGTTATAAACCTACTTTGATCATTTTTGGAAATAACAAAAACCTTCCTACAAGAAGACATTTTTTGCTTGGTAGAAAAGTTCTTTTCTAATATATACGAGGGCCTATGCCTCTGCCTCGGGACATCCAGCAAATATTTGACCTTATAATCTGAATCATAAAGGAAAAAATCATTATCCAAAATAAATCAGTGAACCAAAAAATTATTTTTTCAAAAAAACGCAATTTAGTGGGGGAAAATTTAGGTTAGGATTATGCTTTTTGAGAAAGAAAAGAAAAAATCACACACCGGGCATAAAATTGTGATTGTTTCACAGTTTAATTGGATAAAAATCATGATTTATCAGAGGGAAATTGCCAAAAAAATCATTTAATCGAATTTCATGAAAAACTTGTAATTTGGGAAATGGTCCAGTTCCCAAGAAATCGTGATTTTTCCCAATTTTTCTACCATGTTCTATTATTAAAGACTGGAGCCAAGCAACAACTTAAGTATAAATATGCTGCCTAATGACACTGGCATCACTAAATTGAAAGGAAATGTATCATAAGGTAGTAAGTGCAGTCAGTACAAATACACAATCACATAAATTATAACTTTTTGAATAATAGGTTTATAATTGAATAAGCTATAAAGTAATTGCACAACACATACAATGAGGAATTATAAATTGTAGGAAAAAGATTGTATATGGAAAGAATGACTAAGATTCCAACTCTACTACAAGCAAAAGATTATCTCTATCAATTGGTGTTGATGTATATGGTCACTTTTAACATATCCTGCACTCTCGCTTCTAAATGAAATTAACCTATTCATCAAGAGACTCGAGGAACTTTAATAAAGGATTTTATTAATACTTGATGTGCTTTGTCAAAATATGTCCATCCCTTAAAACTACCTATCTTTTCTCACTGTCATGGCTAATGGAAGGTTCGGTTGTCATGTCCCTTTCTGGGTGGTCAGCCAGAAAGATCCAAAAAGGTGATTTTTATTAAAATAAAAATGCTGAACAATTAATATGTAAATATTCAAATTAAAAATAAAATAAGTAACAATAATAGCAATAGTTATATCATTAATAATTATTAATTTGAAAATCAAAATAATAATAAGTCATAGCCAACCTAGACTTTGTTGTGGGTGCCAACTTTGATTACAAATAGATGTTAGGAGAAATCACTTGGATGAGGAAGATAGCGCAGGGGGGGGGGAGGTCAAGGAATCTGGGTCAACACCTACAACACGTGGCCCAAGCACAGGTAAAGAAAACATTAATGCTTTCTTTGCACCTCGTGCTACACCAAGATCACAGACCACTTTGGAGAATACAGGATGGAAGAAAAATGTCCATGAACAAACAAAGAAGGCTATTGCAAATGTTTGGTATTCCTCTAGCTTGACATTCCATGCTACCAGATCTCCATATTGGCAAGGCATGGTGGATGCTGTTGCAGCTGTAGGTCCTAGGTTTCAAACCCCATCTTACAAGATATTGAGGGTTGGTATGCTCAATGAAGTAGTACCAGATGTTAGCGATGTTGTTAAAGAGCATCAATTAGAGTGGGCTGATAGTGGTTGCACCATTATGTTAGATGCATGGATAGATAGAAGGAACCAAATCCTCATCAATTTCCTTGTCTCTTATGATATTGGCACCATATTTTTTAAATCTGTAGATGCATCAAATACAATCAAATCTGCAGCTACATTGTTCGAGATGTATGAATTGGTAGTCATGGATGTAAGGCCGAAAAAATGTGGTTCAATTTTTTACAGACAATGCTGCTGCTTGTGTTGTTGCTAGGAGACTCCTGACAAATACCCCTCTACGTTTTTTACCCCATGTGTAGCACATTACCTTGGCCTACCCCTAGAGGGCAAAGGAAAAATTGAATGGGTTAAGGAGGCATTGTAGAAGGCTCGCACAATTACCAAATTTATCTATAACCACATGAGGGTTTTGTGTATGATGCGTTCTTTCACAGAGGGCAAAGAGTTAGTTTGACCATGGGTGACAAAATTTGCAACACACTTCCTTGCACTACAATCCCTTTGTCAACAAAAAATGAAATTGAAACAAATGTTTATTTCAAACAAGTGGATGGAGTCTAACTTTACAATCAATTAGATGTCACAAAAATGGCAAAGTACATGTATTCTACTAGTTTTTGGGATGCAGCTTAACAATTTGTAGAATTTTCCGAGCCTCTAGTAAAAGTCTTGAAACTAGTGGATGGTGATAAATCCCCCATAAGATATTTGTCTAAGACCATGGATAAAGCCAAGGAGGTCATGAGGGGTAGGATGGAAAATAACAAAGATAGGTATATACCACTATGAGACATAATTGATAGGAGATGGGATCGACAAATGCAATATTCTCTCCATGTTGTAGGATACTTTCTCAATCCATCATTGTTCTACAACTCTTATTCAAACATATTGATGCTGAGATCCCACCAAGATTGTTCAAGCGCATGGAGAAAATATTTCCAACCCCGGAACAATTGCATGAAGCTATGTTAGGGTTGCAAATGTACAAGCGGGCAAGGGGTTTCCTCTTTAAGGTAGAAAGACCTTCCAACCAGGTAGACTATATAAACTTTTGAGAATCTTTATTTTGTCAACATGATCATCAAATGTGTTAAGATTTAAGATATTCCTGTATGATATCATCTCCATATAATGTGTTTTTTAGCTCAATGGTGAGATTTTTTTGGTCACGAATGCAAAAATTTTAGGTGGATGGCAATATGCATTTTGACCCAACCATGCAGCTTATCCGCTTGTGAACATAATTGGAGGGTTTTTTAACACATACATTCCAACAAAAGCAACCGCCTAACGCAACAATGGATGAATGACTTGGTGTTTGTTCACCACAACCTCTACTTGAAGCTAAAGAAAGCTCAAGGTAAGACTTTTAATATGCTTTTTTTACTTTTAAAATACTTGCAGTCAATTGAACTTGTATTCATTGCGTTTTTCACTTGCAAGGCAAAGATTAGTTTCTACATGGACAAAAACAGGAGCTATTGAGGAAGAAAAGCCAATTGACATTGATGAGATTTTTCCGAACTTTGAGTGGATTACTGATGATGATGATTTTCTTGAGCAAAATGATATCATGGCGGAGGCCAGCTTGGATCCTTGTGAAATTGAACAAACTAGGATACTGTGATGTCCCCATCTAAACAATCAAAACATGATAATGCCCGCTCTAAAATAGAATTTAATAATAAATAATAATACAATTAAAATATAAAAATATATATATAACCAAAGAAACGAATAGAATGAATTAAATAAAATCTTAATAATAATAATAAACAAGATTTAATATACAGTTTATATTTATTAAATATTAATATTAATTTTATATTTATCAAATAATAATATAAATTTTACAATATTACATTATTGACAAAATAACAAAGTAATTAGAAAATAAATATAATAATAAATAAATTCAAAAAAACAACTATTCAATAAAAAATAATATATAATAGAATAGTAATCATCCTAAACAATAGATAAATTTAATTATTAAATTAAATATTAGTAAACTGCTGGTGTCAAAGACTCACAATAGACAGCAATATATAGAAATATAAGTAGTATTAGGAGTAACGTATTGTATGATTAATATCAGCTACCATATAGAATTAATGATTTATATCAGTATCACACAAATAAAGCAGCATGGAAGAATATTAAGTAATGACTGACAATAGTCATCCATTAATCAATATCTTATGTGGAAGTAAAATATCAAATAAACAACGATTATATTAGAGTTGGAATCATTTCATTAGAGATATTAAGGCAACACCCTCATCCACCGTCCAAAGTGGAAATTAATCCTTAAAGATGCGATAGGTAATTATAAGAAGAAGCGTTTACAATAGTGGTACAGCAATCACCATGATTCATAATCATAAGAGGAAGGACTAATAATTAATTAGTTATCCAACTACAATATGAAATGGTGCATTTAGGAAGTGATTACGGATAGGCAAGAGTTATGTCTTTGCAACGTAACCAATCACTTCAATTGCAAGTTATAAGAAGGCATTCAAAGTCAGTCAATTAGACATTGAATACCTATTATCTCTTCTCCTCTCACCCTTGGGGATGCAATCCGTTTAGAGCCAACAGCCTAACGGCCTTTCTGGTGCAAGTACAAACCACATATATCAGAAGCGGAAGAGATATCAGAGCAGAGCCTGTCATCTTTAAGTCCAGAATTTTATATAGTTATAATTAAACAATTGCCTACAGCCGTAACACTCACTACTCCATTAAGTCATAATTGTAGTAATTAGTATCGAGTCATTATCCTCAGAAATACCGACTAAGTCGAATATCATAGTGGTGCTCCCGTATATCTCTGAGACTGATATCTTTCTAAACTAGTAGATTGGTACCTAATATAGTACAGTACTGTTATATTAGTCTGTTTAAGAGGACATAGTAGATCTAAAGCAACAGTTAGTCTATATCTGAACCCTGTTTTGACCATATAACATTTATAAAATTGTCAGCACTAAGCACCACAAAAATAGAAAGAAGTGACGAGTAATTGACATTTCGACAACTGTCACCATCTAGTTATTATTTATGTTGTTGTGGTGTGTTTTGTGCAATGTAATCAACAATATGAATATAAACAACGAAAATCTAATTTCTACAATTCATGGGTTGAACTCTATTTAATTGCTCTCAATATCTCTATGCTGTAGAAATGCCCTTAACTTTAAAAAAAGAAAGTAGTCTTAGCCTGTTTTTCTTCAATTTTTTACATTTTATATAAATCCAATTTTTTCGAAAAATCTATACTTTTGGTTTGCCAATTTTTTTCTCCAAAAGATTTTTGCTGCTGTGGGTGTGCCTGTCTTGCTTTCTTTGTCTTATTCACGATTGCTAGTAATATAATTTGTACTATATTATAAGCATGGTTTTACAATTCAATGTCATGCCCCGACTAAAAACATCACTAAGAAATCGCAGCAGAAAAGAAAGGTTTGAAATCACAGCAAAAAGAGGTCTTTAAATATTACCTTATCTATGGGCAAAGGCAAGAAAGAAAGCCAGAACAGATCGCAGCATTAATAACTAAACCTAGGGCAAAAATAAGTTATCAATTACAGCCGACCTGTACCTTTTTGGAGCCCAATATTAAAGTTTAAACTGCCTTTAAATTAATAAATTTATGAGGACCAACCCATGGTTTAGAATGTTGGCCGACCCTTGGTATTTAGTGCCCCACCTTGGGGATTTAAATCTCAAATTAAATAAATCTTTATTCATTTAACGGGTCCGACCCCTTATGGAGTGCCCAAGCCTGCAATTAAAGGATGCATTGAAAAGGTATAAAATTATGAAGAGTCATCTCATTTGTCAAGCATTATATCCCTCCAAAAGGTCGCCTACCTTGTTAAAGATATAAGAAGAGTTTGTGAAGAGTGATGAAGGGAGGAATGAGGAATCATCTACCCATACAAGAGCGGATCCAGAGCAGAATTAGAGCAGAAATATATGTTAAGGAATTACAATCAGATTAGAACAGGATAAAGCAAGAAGATCTTATCTGAATTTGAAAGACAGCAAGTAATTGATTATTAGGCAGTAATAATCTGAAGCTATATAACAGTAAGATATAGCAGAAAAATATTATATTCCTTAAGTAATTGGTATGCTATATGTTGAATCCTATGTTTGTGAATTTAAGGACGGATTTATTTATTTAAGTAATTATGCATTTGATTTTGTAAGGCAATCATATTAAGAAATTGCAAGGGAATATAATAGGGAGGTGCAGGAGTACAGGCCCCCTCAATTAAGTACTCCATCCATTGAGTTGGTACTTGTGGGCCAAGGGGTTGAATTGTCTTGGATGGATGTTCAGTGCCCTTGGGCTTAGTTGAGGAGGCTAGTTGTCCAAGTGCCCTATGGTATGTTCCCCTCAAGTTTCTTATAGGGTTGATCCTTGGGAATAAGTTATAATGTGCCGATTTACGATAAGAGTTTCCTTAATATTTTACTTCATGTTAATTAATTATTTTTCCTGAATTCAATTGCTATAGTGTAATTTAGTGAAAGAATACTCTTGTAAATAAATTGTATTATTGGTATTGTTATTTTTGGGCAAAATTCAGGTATACCCCAAAAAGGGACATTAAATTCGAGTTATAATATGTGAATATTCGAGTTATAATTCGTACTATATTATAAGCATGTTTTTTAAAGATATTCTTCAAATACGCACATATTACAATATTCACATATTAAAACCATGCTTGTAGCTATTGTAAATATACACATTTAAATATCAATATAATTCGTACTATATTATACCCTCCAAATGTAATATTACTAGAAAATATATGTAATTATAAGGATACTATATTGCTAGCAATCGTGAATATCATGAGAATTATCTTGAGCTTGTCTTCGCTTTCTTTGTCCTATTACTAGTACTATATTTAAATTAAATATATTGAGAGCAATCGTGAAACTAAATATCATGAGAAACTGTGAATATTTAAAAGAGAAGCGTGGTTTTATTGCGTTTGGCCAGACATATCTGCCATGTCATACACGTTTGGGCATTGAACCCTAATCGCAACCAGAAAATGCAAAAGATAATGCTAAAAATCTTTGTTTTTGGCGACTTAGGTTTTATAGGAAAACAATTAGAATAATATCAGATTATTTACCTTATAATGGTCTTTAAGTCATTTAATGTATCTAGTCAGTTGAATAGTTTAGGCTATTTCTATTTTCAGTCTCAATTAACGATTGTTTCATTTTAGAAACATTGTCTTTGTATTTCTTATTTAAAGAGCCTCCGTCTCCTTTGTAATTTTTTTTTCCAGAAATTTTTTATCGATTTTTTAATGAAAAAATTGTGGCTACAAATTTCCAAGGGTTTGCTGAAAATCACGGATCTTTGCAAGCAAATATTTTTCTGTATTTTGAAGCTAAAATTTGCGGGTTTCGTTTTTTCATTGTATTACTTAACCCTTTTCAGTCTATGTTCATCAGTCTGCGATCGTCTGCCAGCGAGTTCGAGGGGGTTTTCTGCACACAACAGATTTTAGCAGTGGGACATTTTTTGCTGACCCGCGTCAGATTTCTTTGTCATTTCTTCCCGCGCAACAGAAGTGCTCTTTTGTGGCCGCATTTTTTGTGTCAAGTCTTCTTTCCTGTGCGACGGCATTTTTCTAGCTCTTTTCTGAGCATGTGAAGGGTTTTCCACGACACGAGGGTTTGCAGATTGTTTTGCCCTGCAACGGGTTTGTATTTGCCCACAAAAGCATTTTTGTAAGTCTTTTTTTCCGGAATGAAAGTCAGGGTTTTGCTGATCTGGGTAATTCTGTTTTTCTACTGTGTTTTTGTATAAATATCTGGGGTTTCTAAATTTGTGCTAGGTGTACCATTTTTTTGATAAAAACTGAAGAATATAATTTATTTTTTATAGGGTCTTACCATTTTTCCTCTTCATTTGTATTTTGCACAAGTTAGCCTTGGGACTCATGCCAAACTAGTTTGACTGGTTTTGACCTGAAAAATCAGATTTTTCCAAGTTTATGCCAGCTGTTGCTAAAGGTTTTTGCATGGTTTTTGACAGAAAAATCCGACTCTTTTGAAGCTCACGTTTGCCTTGTTTTTTTTTTGTGCATAAGAAAACAGGAGGGATGGCGTCATTGACCAACATCATGTTGGAGGGCAATCAGTGGTTCAACAGTAGAAACTACAATACCTGGAAGCAGAGGATGCTGTCAATTTTTGAGTACCAGTGCCTTCATCATCTTGTTTTGGGTACATATACTCGTCCCACAATGTCGGGCAAAGACCATGACAAATATGATGAACATAACCAAGAAGCAGTTATGTTGCTAAAACTATCAATCACCAACGACATGCTTCTAGAGGTGCCATCTGGCAAGACTGCTGCAAAGATTTGGGCACACCTAAAAAAGTCTCCATGAAATGTCGGATAAAAGTTGAGCTTTCTTTTTGAAGAATATGTTATTTTCCCTTATGATGGATGAGAAGATGTCTCTGCAGGAGCATCTTATGAAGATCAAGGATATACACAATCAACTAGTGGCCATTGGTCGCAAGATGGAAGACGACATGATAGTGATTATGCTGAAGAATCTACCACACTCCTACGAACACTTTATTGAGATGCTCAACATTACCTCCACTAATGTTGACTTGAAGTTTGATGAGTTGCACAATAAGCTATTGCAGCAAGCTAGGTGGAGACAGCAGTTTGGTAGCAACAGTGACATGGTCGGTGCTAAACAAGCGTTTACTGCCAAGGATAAAGGCAAAGGTGAGTCCACTCAGCAGAAAGGACAGCGCACATCTAAAGACTGTTCCAAAAAGACTTTCACCTGTCACTATTGTGGGAAGATTGGTCATATCTAGAGGTTCTGCAGAAAGCGGTTGGCTGATCAGAAGTCCAATCAAGGAGAGTCTAAACAGCAAGCTCATGTCACAAATCATTATGAGGAGAAGGAGTCAGCCTTCTATTCGTTCATGGCCAAATGACTTGAAAGATTTTGTCTTGTGTAGGGTGGTTAGTTAATAAAATGATCGTTATGGGAGGGTATTAGAATAATATTATATTATTTACCTAATAATGGTCATTTAAGTCATTTAATGTATCTAGTTAATTAGATAGTTTAGGCTATTTCTATTTTCTCTCTCAATTAATGATTGTTTCATTTTAGAAACATCATCTTTGTATTTCTTATTTAAAGAGCCTCCATCTCCTTTGTAATTAACACATTCAATCAATAGATTATCATTTCAAAAATGTGGACAAGTTTTTGGCTATTTTTGGCAAAATATTGTTATTTTTTACGAGTTTAATAGGTTAAATCACAGCAAGTTAATGCAAAAAGTGGCAGTAAGTTTTACTTCAAGTTACTCGTTGCCGAATTAGGCACGCAAGTACTCATAGGGTTTTACAAGTATGGTTGGTACAATACTTGTGGTTATAATTCTTAGTCTTGCAAAATATTTATACTATATATTGGCAACAATTATTGCACATGTAAATCAACAAATGACCAAATGTTTGTCATGATGGACCATTAAATGAAAACATGAGAACTAATGAATCTCATATATACATTCATTAACAAGTGCAATACATACCTTTTGGCTTTATATAAAAATATCATAATTATCCAATAAATGTGTCATTTATAAAATAAGGTGCTCATCTAAACAAGTATTGTTGTTATGTGAACAAATTTTGTTCTTATGTGTACAACTGTTGAGGTGGCAATGTACATGCATTGGAGTACTTCATATCATATGTTTGTGCTATGACAAATGTAAAAGGAGAGTACAATAAATACCTTGTATTTTATATTTTATCAAGAAATGTGATAGACAAATGTAAAAGGAGAGTACAATAAATACCTTGTATTTTATATTTTATCAAGAAATGTGATAGACTGTCAAAAAAAATAATGATCATTTAAAGTCAAATATAAGTTGTGTTTTCAATAAGAATGTGTTGTTTTTATAACAATAAATAGTATTTTGCATTCAACTATTCGTTCATTTGTGTTGTATGTCAAAGTTAGGGAAAACCAGATTTATGGTTACCAAAAGGTATTAAGATCATTTAGGTTGCATATAAGTTATATTTTAAATAAAAAAACAATATTTTATTTTTTATCATTAGGGAGGGATTCTTTAAACTGGCCCAACACTAGTGGAGGTCACAAAGGGGATCTCCCCTTCAACATATCAACTAAGAAGCCACAATGGAAGTCCAAGAGTCACCACTTGGAATTCCAACTTAACATGTCACTTTGGGGATTTGAACATGGATCTCCATCTTGAGAACCTTATGACCTTACCATTTAAGCACAACCCCATTGACAATAAAAATAGGATATTAATTATATTCTTTTGTTCAACTACTAAGTATTCCCTGATATTTTGGTCAAATCCTTAAAAATTCATTTTAAAAACACTTTCCACTGCATGTGCTGATGTGGTGCATCGCATGAAGAGTCACACCTCCAAAATTTAGTTGTAAATAGATAAGAGTCCATATCACATTTCTTAAAAAAAACAAAGTTCCTACGAAATTCCATGTAACCCCTACATGGTTGCAAAGTGTGTCTACACAACCACTGGCCCCTCTCCCCTAAATAAAATCTTTTTTTTTAATCGGTAATGACTTTTTTGGACTGGAGTTTCTAACCAGTGAGGGTCACAATTGGAAGACCCCCTTGTTGGTGTTGGAAATAAGCCACACCCGGACCGACGATGGACTGGTCCAAGAGGGGCCAGTAGCTCGGTGGTAGAGCACTCCAGCAACATATGGAAGGTCCTACGTTCGAGTCCTAGCTGGTCCATGTCTCAACATGGTATCAGAGCTAGGTCCAGGCTAGGAGCCCCAAGCACACGAGAGGTGTGGTTTAAGGGGGGGTGTTGGTGTTGGGAATAAGCCACACCCAGACCGACGATGGACTGGTCCAAGAGGGGCCAGTAGCTCAGTGGTAGAGCACTCCAGCAGCATATGGAAGGTCCTAGGTTCGAGTCCTAGCTGGTCCATGTCTCAACACCCCTCCCCATGGTTACATTATCATTTTTGAGGTATTAACATCTCCGAGCTTATACTTTTGCGCAACCACCTACTCACCTTCCTCATCTCTCCATATTCCTCCCTCTCCTTATCTTTCCATATTTCTCCTTCTACCTCCCTCTCCTTATCTCTCCATGAGATCCTCCTTATGTCTCCATTCGTATTACGCCAGCACCAACCATCCTATTCCATATGCATCCGTAGCATGCCTGCATGGACAGTGAACAGTTAGGCATTAACACCTCTACATCATGTTTGTAGCCAATCGCCAGAGTAGAGTCCACTAGACAAACCGGGCAGAGTGAGCATGCAGTCTCCATTGTTCCTTTCAAGTGTGCGGTGGCAGGCCCAAGGCATGGGCAAAGGGACTCGAACCTACAAACTCCCTATCAACAGGGATCGCAACTTTCGTTGCGTTGCGGAGCTTTCCCCCCTAAATAAAATCTTTAAAAAAAACACAAAATGCAGAAAAAGACCTAGTCTATTTTATTAAATAAAATCGAGAGCAAGTTGGTAGAGGACAACCACGTAGCACCAGCAGAAGCAAGATCAAAGATACACTTTAAGTCTCACTTCTGATTTTCCTATGAAACATTTCAAATTCATTTTTTACTGAATTTTTCAGACGGAATTTTACTTGTATTTTAATGATGTAAAAGATAGTGAAATATTGCTTGCATTTTACAGTGTTTTTCTTTTGTTTCTGCCATCATGTGCTTTTCCATGGGATATAGAATCATTGAATTTTGTTTCATATAAGAATTATTTAAAGAATAAAATATTGTGCGGATACATTGTTTCATATGTTAAAGAGGTACCAAAAAGACACTATAAATTAGTATATTCTTAGAGATATATGAATAGAGTTTTTTCAATTTTGTTTTGTTTTTTAAAATGTAAAAAAAAATCATATCGTTTACCCTTGTTTAAAATAAAATCATTCTGTATTATTTTTTATTTAAAGGATCAGTTTATGTGAATTTATTTTTATTATTTTTAAGTGTACTGTGATTTATTATTTTTTTACAATAATAATTTATTATTCATAACTAAATTATTTAATATTTAAATTATGTATCTCTGTTGCTTCTAAAACAATGAAAATCTCCTCTAGTAGCTTATAAAATTGTGTTATATGTATGTGTACACATTTTAAATTAATGGATGCCATATCCAACAATATCCATATTAGAGGGCCTCAAAAAATGGTCGCATGTTGTGACCTTTTTCACACATCACCCCATCACAGATAGGGACCCCCTGTTTTTGCTTTTTAGGGTTTTGCTTTGGCGTCACAACTACTAATCACCAATCTTTTGCAAATGAGGAGTTAGAGTTTTTGAAAAGTCATCCCGAGCCAAGTAGAGAAATCATGCTCTAAATAGTGTTTGAACGTTATCAAAGTGCTTAGAAGGTCTGAAGGATGAGAATCGCAATTGCTTTGATTCATTTCTGACAA
Organism: Cryptomeria japonica; assembly: GCF_030272615.1. NCBI lineage: Eukaryota > Viridiplantae > Streptophyta > Pinopsida > Cupressales > Cupressaceae > Cryptomeria > Cryptomeria japonica. Next base: position 790,842,039 of record NC_081411.1, read on the forward strand.
CTTTCTATTTTTACGAATGTCTGCTTTTTTGCTTTTTTCTAAAAATAGAAGTTTTGTTTTCGACACTTTGGGCACAATCCAGGAAGCAGCTTTTTTGGCTTGCTTTTTGCTTTTTTATGCTTTTTGCTTTTTCTGCATTTTTTAAAGTAGAACCTGGGTTTTGTTCCACATGTCGTTTGATCACTGCCCATGTTGTCAGAATTTGAAAATCTTGCCTCTAAGTATAAAAAGGACTTTGTTTTTCTCGCTTTTTTCTAGAATTAGGGTTTTGATCTTCAAGCCATATCATTACTGCCCATGTCTTTAGATTCGAAAAATTTTGCCTCCCAAGTGCAAAAAGCAAGGGTTTTGCTTTTTCTGTTTTTTTTCCAGAATTAGGGTGTTGATCCTCGAGCCATATTATTGCTACCCATGTCCTCAAATTTGAAAAATCATGTCTTTTAGTGCAAAAAGCAAGGTAAAAACCTAATTAGGGTTTTTGTTCCAGAGGAACGTGGCAGGTCAAAATGGACATCGCAAGTCAGAGATGGATATGACAATTTGAATGATGTTTTGGAGAAAAGGTGGCATGAAGATGAAAGTTTGCCCAAGGCATAAGGAGACTTGTCCAGACATCTTCAAACTCCGCCCAAGCCAAGGATGGCTAATGGAAGACAAAGTTTGCCAAGGTTAAATTGAAGATGGCAAAGCAAAGTGGAAGCATGTCTAAGCTTCTTCCAAACTCACCTTGTCCAAGGAAGAGTGAAGTTCGCCTTGGCAAAGCATCATCCAAGTCTGCCCTATCCAAGGAGCCTCCAAGTTTGCTCTTGGCAGAGACTCTCCAAAGTCCGCCTCCTACACAAGAAAAGTTGTCCAAGCACTAGCAAACTCCTACCTTCAATCAAGTAACCCATGGCAAAGGTTCATCAAACTCCTACCTTTGGTTAAGGAAAAAATTCATAAAATTGGCTAAGTGTTGATACCTTGGGGAAAAAAATTTCAAAATTTGGTTAAGTGTCAAGGAAAATTCCCTAAGCAAGAAGAAAATCCGCCCAAGGAAGATGAACATGACAATTTGAATAAGTATGGTGGAGAAGAATGGCAGGACATCCATGAAGTTTGCCCAAGACAAGTGGTTGGTAAACATGGCAAGAAGAAGCTCAAGTCCGCCCCTCCTAAAACAAGACCAAGTTGGCAAAGACTTTTCAAAGTCCGCTTAATGCACAAGTGCAGTTGTCCGACACATGTTAAACTCCTACCATCAAACTCATGGCAAGAGTTAGTCAAACTCCTACTCAAGGTTAAGCTACAAAGTTGAAAGGAGAGAAATAAAACTAAGGCATGGAAAGAAAGAAAATCAATTGGCAAGTCAACTTCTAAATCCGCCTAGCATATGTCAAGCTTGGCAAAGCCTTTGCCAAGTCCGCCCTACCAAGTGTGTGGCACAAGCAACATGCAGTCCGCCTAGATGGATGTCCAAACATTATTTCAAGGGGAAAAGATGTCCAAGGCAATGCAAAGTGCGCCACAAGGAGAGGAATAAAGTCAAGCAAACAAATCTGTCCAAGCTTCTTCCATGTCCGCCCTATGCATAATGTTCGACAACCTTCCAAGTCCGCCCGTGCTAAGTTGGAAAGGAATTATCAAGGTCCACCCTCTAGAAGGAAGATTAAAGGATACATAAATTGGCAAGAGAAGTCCAAAGTCCGCAATGTCCAAGCTTCTTCCAACTCCGCCTTGGCACAAGATAATCCAAGTCCGCCTAAGCATGATACAAGATGAACCAAAGTCCGCCAAGACAAGTAGAGGAATAAAAACATAAAGTTTTGCATGTCAAGACACCAACAAAGTCCACCATGCCTAAAGGGATATCAAGTTCGCCTTGGCTAGACACACATCAAGTATGCCCTTGGACTGTCTCAACCTTCATGAACTCTGCCATGTCCAAGAAGACTCAAACTCCACCCAGCCAAGATAGAAGATGGCAGATAAAGCATAAAGTTTGCCAAGGTTAAGATGTCAAAGGTGATGCAAAGTGGAAGCATGTCCAATCTTCCTTGAATTTTGCTACTCCAAACTCCACCCTGTCCAAGCATGTGCCAAGTCCGCCTTGGCAAGGAAACCATCAAGTCACAAACCATAAAAAAGATTGTCCTAGCACACTTCAAGTCCGCCTATGGCATGGAAACATCAAAGTCCGCCTAGGAGGTATAAAAGGCATGACATAAGGAAGGTAAAATTCGCCTGAGTCCAAGCACTATCTAGAGTCCAAAGGAAAAATGTCCAAGGTAAATTGTCCAAACACCTTGAAAATGTGACCAGACTTAAACGTTCAAGTTTGTCCAGGCATAAATGGAATATGTGAAGATGCCTGAGCCAGGCATGAAAATTCGCCCAAAATTTGAAGATCAAACATAAAGATCAGCTTACCATGGTGAAAGATAAAAAATGGCTAGAGAAAAAATAATTTTGACAAAAATTGCACATGAAATCAAGGGTCAAACAAACAAACGGGTTGGAAAATAAAAGTTTGACACATGAAAAAGGGCTAAGTGGAATTTTCCAAAAGCAAAAGAATCGAATTCTGACTAACTGTTAGAGAGGAAACAGGAAGAAAGAAGAAGAATGAAGAGGAAAAGTAAAGAGGTGATGAATAAAATTCTTGTCCAAAGGTGGAGTTTGTTCTATTTAGCACAAGCCAGATTCAAAATTGAGAGCAGAACAACAGGCAAAGTGTGTTCGAGCATAGAAATGGTCAAAATCTTGGCTAGGTGTTGGAGGATTCACATGAAGGTGTCACAAAATAAAATTGACTAGCCAAAATTTTGCTAAGTATGGGAAATACTTCACAAAAAAAGTTCCAATTTCCTTCATTGTGGTGAAGGCACAAGGGAATTCTTCTCCAAAATCCTAGGCAATTGAAAGAGCTTCCAAAAATCAAGAAAGAAAAGTCTCCAGGCTTGGTGTAAATTCCAGACTTCTTGAAGGATTTCATCTCTTGAAGAGTCAAAGACAAGCTCCATATCAAGATCAGATAGTGGCAAGAAGACTATTCCAAACAGATTTCCATACTTGGTCAATTTTTCGGCACCAATTGGAGAATTCAAGAAGAACATTCAACAATCAAGATCAACATTCTAGAAGGCACACTTCACAATGCAACAACCTTCTAATTTTCTCATTGGTCGAAGGGTAGTTAATTGTAACAAACCCTAATTAGTGTTTTATTTTGTAATCTCAACCGTTGATTGAAAATTAATCCTAGGCATTGAATTGTAATTGGGGAGCCTATAAATTGAATTCACCCCTCATTTGTAAATCATGGGAGCATGTTGCAAAACATGTTGACATAAGCAATTGTTGCTTAGGACTCCCAAAATAATAAGTAATACATTGTTCGAATTGATGGTGATTATTTCCCTTATTTTGGAATCTGCATGGTTCTTATCCCTCATCATACTTTAGATTTTATTTCATGTACGTTAGATGAATGAAGGATTTGATACTTTAGATTGGTGAAACTTTTGCTCATACTTTTGTTGGATGGATGATTTTCATTCAATGTGTAAAGTTAGCTTGAGCTTTGATGTGGATGCCTAACTTCTACTTTGAGTAATAATGTTCAATTGTTGGTATTATTCATAAGTGTGAAAATCTTAAGCACGACCTTAGAAGATTGCACATGCTTTGCGTAGTTGTCCAAGAGTGGCAAAACAAAGTGTTGTTTATTAGTTTCACCCAGTCCTTACCGTCTCTTGAATTCTTAGGAATAGATTAGAATTTCTAAACCTTATCTCCTTTTCAGTTTTCTTGAAGTCCATGATCCAAACCCAAACGATAGATCTTCATTGTGAACTGAACGAGCCAAGCGTAAGTCCCCCTTGTATTTCAGCATACATAACCAAAGTATGCATCCAACATAAAGTCGATCGTTCGCACATATAAACCTTGCAGTCGCCTTGTGGTCTCGCTCGTAATCTTGGCAGAAGCAGTGATTTTGTTCAGAGGAGGATAGAATATCCTTGGAGATTTTATTCTAATGTTCGGTATATGATAACAAGTACACCAACACCATAATCATATCCGATGCCGTATCTGTAACAATATCCATCCACCTCTTGTAATGTCCCATGTCTGAAATTAAATCATTCTAATAACAAATTCATAGTACATAAAATGAAAGAAGCAATCAATGAACAATCAGATTCAATCCAGTTAGCATTTAAAAAACTGGGAATTTGGATATCTCAACTTACAGTTCAACATAAATGAAAAGTTGAGGGACAGACAAAGTATTTTAGTTAGCATGCTAGAGTATAAACATAAACATTTACTACAGTGGACATTGTTAAAACAAATGATACACAAATTTGCATCCTCAATTGTTAAGAAGCAAAAGAGAGTATGACAAATATATCTCACATTTTCACCATCTGCCACCACACCAGCATTTGGAATTTTATCTTGATGAGAACCCAAACCAAAATTTAGCTTCCTTGTCATTGTGTCCTCCACTGAAATGTATAATGCAAACAGCTGTTACTATCTCAAATATATAGCATATAACAAAAGAATGCATATGAATCCATTGTCATAAACATATAGGTGACACTTAAGATATAAAATGCCTAATTGTAAACTATATTGAAACTTGCACTCCATTTAAACATTTGGAATCTTTTGACAGGATAATCTTTAAACTTAATACATAAAACACACCGGTAACTCTTCCTAACACACAGCAAAAATGCATAAGATTAGAACAAGGCATACATAAAAATACAACGAAAAAGCAAAAATGTATAGATTAGAACAAGGCATACATAAAAATACAACGAAAAAGAAAAAAAGCTTGCATTGTAGCATCAGATAGCTATGGCTATCGGCTACATAAATTAATTAGAATATTTTAAATTTCACTCATCAATTTATTTGTTAACTCTGCAGTAAAGGAAAACACTTTAAACTTCAATCAAGCAATCAAAAGTCTACAGTCATTTTCCTTTTCACACTGTCTTCAAAGGTTCTTTATTTGTCTTGATAAAACTAACATCAAGATGTCATCACTTGACATGAACACAATTTGCAACAATGAAACAAAGTCCATAAATACATGACTCACCTGGCAACCTCGACCCCAGTGAGGAATACTGACCCCAAACCTCCAAGAGGGGCACTACCCGTCTACTCCACTAGAGTGCTATCCCCAAAAGATTACTCTAGTTTTAAAAAGCAAAAAATTAAAATCATTTTGGGCCGTGTTAGATGGAAAAGCGACATTATTTTATTCTTTCGATTTTTTCCAATTAAATCCCAAGTAATTGAACTACATTTATACTTCCACTTTGCTAGGTTAATCCCTATCCAAGTAATGCTCCCATGGCTGTAGGAACATTTGTAGACTCGTATGAGATTAAGCACATGACTCCACATAGAGCTAGCAAATGTTGGGTTGAATGATACAAGCTCCTTTCTACCATAGTTCATGACTCCATATTGTGATTTTTGTTGTTGATGCCATGAATATCAATATTCATTTGTTTTGTAAAACTAAAACACTTGGCAATATTTATATATTTTAAAATGTTGTTTCCTTCAAATAAAATCAGCTTTTATACTCATGTGGCTAATGTATATTTGTGCATGTGATCAAAATAGTTTCTATTTAATTAGTTTATTGTGTCTTTAATGTTTATTTATTGAAAGGTGCCTGATAAAAGTTTTAGATCCTTAATAATCTTTATATTTCGTGGTTTTCTCAATTTGCTGAGTCTTAGCTGAGTCTCAATGCCAAGTCAGAGCTGAGTCGAGTCCAAGTCTTGTATCGATGAACAAACACAAGGTATTGGATGGTTCATGAAAAAGCAACTTCCTATGTCAAACAAAGCAACAATTATTCATTATTATTCACTATTTGCTTCCTAGAAAGTATACGTGTAAAAAAACCAAAAATCCAATATGCATAAACATGCTTAACAATAATGAACAGAAAAAAAAAGGATGTATAGCTGTTGCCAATGTACCCTTATTTAGAATAATCCTTGAGGAATTATTCCACAGAATCTGCCACTATGAGAGCTTTACCGAGTACAAAGTTCACTATCTCATCACACCATACTGAATATGCTTTCTTACCCCAATTTTAACCTCCAATGTACATACTCCATTAACAAACTGCAGCCTAGACCTAGTGCTACTTGCCGAAGGTTGAGAGTGCCACAATTCAGCCACTATATAACCTCATATACATCATAATCTATGACACTTCGTGGTGCTATACTTGACCATCTATCACGGGGTCCATCCATCTCAGGGTGGCATACTTAATAAGATGCATGAAGGATTTATGGTCCTTCAGCTCTCGTAAACTCGGAAGACTGGACATCCTTCCTATTTGAAAGACATTTCTATAAATTCAAAATAGATTGCTAAAGGGATTTTCTATATTAATTGCTAATAAATGCCCTTTAGAAGAGATGCAATAGATTTACTTACAAATGGCTGCAATACACACACACATACATATGTATATGTACATGTACATGTAAATCTATGTATATGTACATCTATACACACACACACACATACATATGTATATGTACATGTACATCTTGTTGAAATAGTAGCTAGCTCGGATACCTATCTATTGTATTTTAATGTTGTCAATGGCAATTAAAATACACATGTATTATCTATTATGTAAATCGAACTTAGGGTTGGGCTCAAATACATGCAACTTGTAATTATGTCTTGCTTGGGCAAGACCTATATATAATGTATCTTGTGGATAGGACAGGCCCTATAAATGTAACTTGTAATTTGGTCTGACCCTAATTGGGCGATGTAACTTGTGGTCCTATATTGAATGTAACTTGTAGATAGGGTAGGCCCAATATGTATTTTGAGCGATTATGTAATTGGGTTGGGCCCAAACTCATGTAGCGTGTGGTAAAGGCAATCAAGCAATAACGTTGTAATAGGTCAAGACCTATTTGGACGATATACATAATATTATTATTAAATTAACAAGGCGGGCCGACTTGAGAGTTGACACCACAAGTCAAGTATATAAGCAAGTCATTTGCACAGCATAACGAATCAATTAATATACAAGGCGAATCATTCTTAAGGCTGTCAACACATGTAATCTGCTCTCCAACATTTGGCGATCTCTCTCTCTCTCTTGTGCGAACTTGCTCCTCATCCATTGTGTGAAGGTTGGCTGTTAGGTGATACTATCAAGATCTTGCGAAGCTAATGAAGACTTGCCTTGAGCGAATTTGATGCTGATGATAAGAGCTGCAATCTCCATCATCATATAAAGAGGAATTCATATCTGCTATCTTGCTGGTTGAACAGCAATCTTAGATAAGCACACTTGCCTTGTAATTGCCTACATTTGAGATAATACACATTGTACTTTGTGGCTGGGTTTTTCACCTCCAAGAGGGAGGTTTTCCCAGGGTATTGGTGTGTCTTGTTTTGTGTTTTTATTGCTGTTATTGTTCTGTTATAACCTGACTATTTAAGATTAACATCTGATTGCTTAAAATTAACATGGTATCAGAGCTTTAGGTTCATTCTAAATAATCAGATTATTAGTTGTCCTTCACTTTTAGTTTGTTGTTAGTTTTGCAAGATGGTTACAGGTCTGAAAGTCAAGGACAAACTTGAAGGTGCCCTAAATTTTACACCATGGAAGGTCTGTTACAATTTGTGAAAGATAAGGATCTGACTGAGCCTTCGAATCTGGATGAGCTAAAGCAATTCAAGAAGTCTACCGTGAATCAGAAAGTTCAACAACAATGTCTGCTTGACAAATTAAAGGCATCGATTGGACAATAGCAAGAATAAGATTTCAGGTGCTCTCATTCCTCTATTCTCAATTATAGGGTCCACCTAGTTGGAGATTTGCATCTGATTACCTTATTGTTATTAGTGTCTTATCTAGTGCACAAGGTTCTCTTGCTTGTTAACTACTTCATCTGAGGGTGCTTTCATATGTCGGTTTGTGCACTTGTTTTCAGATCTTAGTATTGCCTAACTTTCTTCCTAAGGTTTGGAACAATCACCCTAGTTCGAGCCTTGTTCTTGTGTTAAGAATTTGTTCTAATCCATTTTGAACTATTGAAAATAGTTATGCCCTACTCTTTATTTTTTAAGTATGTTTATCTCTCAACTTATTTGATGTGGTGATCCGAATTGATGCATTGATCTAAATACATCCTTGGCACTTAAGACTTCAGCATGTGTATTCAGATATAAATCTAGGAGTATTATGATGGCAAGCACAAATAGAAAGATGAATAAATTTATAGGAGATTCAGAAACATGGAACCTCAGTCATTGGTGTGATAGACATCCTACTTAGTATCTATGCCCAATGTTGACCTTACTATCTTCATATTATGATCTGATCCCTTATGATACTTGTTGCATAGTTCTGATGCACTGTATTCTATATAAGTCTTAAAATGCTCAATAGTCTTGCTGCTCTAGAATTATATACTCTTATGGTGTGTCTCTTGATTTGCATCAAATCTCTTAACATCGTATGGACTGCATTTTCTGTTATGTTTTATGTTTGGATAAGGTTGTCATGTAGGGCTGTGACTGTGTAACACTTGGTTCTCTTCAGCTCTTCATAATAGGCCCTCATGTTCTTTGTTATGTTGTTATTATAACCTTGCTCTGCTCCTCTTGTGTAGAGGATTGCCTTTAGCTCTAATGCATTTTCTGTCATGGCTTTCATCATCCTTACATAATATTCATTGTGACACTATCTCTTCAATTTAAGCATACTGCCTATTGCATTCTTTGAAGTAAGTATTCTCTTGATGATGAAACCTAAGATGAATGAGGTATCTAACTTATTGAATTTGGCTTTCGATCATACACTTGTGCTCAACTACAATGTGTATCCTTTTGAGTGGTCGATACTCGTATCTGATTTTACGCATTGGCTGGAAAGACAATTAAGCTTAAGGATTTTGTAAAATGTTTTCTGAAGTCATACACTTGCCTTAGTTTTCTAATATAAGCTAACTCTCTGTTATTCAACTACGGAAAACAATTTTAGAATGTTATGTAGCTTTACTCCATGGTTGAAGTTGATCATAGACTAGCAATGTCCTTTTGAGCAATCTTGGCATATGTTATCAATGGTGGAAGTCTAGATAAGTTACTTTACATGTTAATTCATTCTATTGGGATATTTTCTCTTCAAGAGTTTCTTGAATTACCATGCCTTCAAGCTTAAGAGGGAGCTTGGTTTCTTCACTTGAAGGTATGCCTTGATCACAATGATTGTACTATAGGTCCATTTCGTAAAAGTGAAGTAGGGAAAAGGTTGGCATTTCTCATATTTGATTTATGGCTTCCTTCCTTGATTGATTCTTAGTTTATGCAATCTTCATGAGACTTGATTACCACAATTTTATATTAAGAATCAAAAGAGAGCTCCATATGGAAGTTTTTGAAAATATGAAGCTAGATGTAGTTAGAAGTTAACATTTGCTCTTGCCGCTAGATATACTAATATTAGAACCACTATAGCTAATGTTGCAGGCTGCAAGTTAGATATAAAGACTGTTTTCTTAATGTTGTCTATATTGAACAACCTGAAGGTTATGAGATTCATAATAGAGAGACTCATGTGTGCAGACTGAAGAAAGCTCTCTACAGTCTCAAGCAAGCTCCTAGGGCTTGGTATGAAAGAATTGATAAGTACTTAGTTAGTTTAGGGTTTTATAAGAATGATGTTGATCCTAACATTTACTTTAAAGTATTTAATGGTGAAATGCTAATTCTGATTTTATATGTGGATGATTTATTTCTAACTGGTGAAGATAGTCTCATCATTAGGTGTAAGAAAGAATTAGCTACTGAATTTGAAATGAAGAATCGAGGTCTAATGCATTACTTTCTAGGGTTAGAAGTGTGGCAAAGACCTAATGAAATTATTCTAAATCAAGGAAAAATATACTATTGATATATTGAACAGATTTGGTATGATGGAAACTAACTTGAAGAAGTTGAGTATTTTTTCAGCTAACTTTGATTTTGCAGATCCTTCAGAGTACAGGCAGTTGATTGAATCCTAGATGTATTTAGTCAACACTAATTTGCTATGCAGTGAGTGCACTTAGCCAATTGGCAGCCAAGCACATCCTGAGATACTTGCATGGAACAGTTGGCTATGGACTGAAGTATCCAATCAACACAGCAATCAATTTGGAAGGCTAATCTGATTCTGATTGGGCCGGAAGTGTTACTGACAGAAAAAGCATTTTAGGAATCTGTTTCAGCTTGGGTTCCGCTATGATCTCTTGGGCCAGTAGGAAACAGTCCTCAGTTGCATTGAGTACTGCAGAAGTTGAATACATTGCTTCAAGTGTGGCAACTAGAGAAGCTATTTGGCTTCGTAAGCTTCTTGTTGGGTTGTTTGGACAACCTTGGGAATCCACTATTATTTATTATGATAATCGGAGTTGTATTAAAATGTCTAATAATCTCGTGTTTCATGACAGGTCAAAACACATGGAAACACATTATCACTATATTCATGATATGGCACAAAGAGGTGCCATCCAACTGAAATATATCAGCACCAATGAACAGGTTTTTGATGTTCTCACCAAGCCTCTAGCTCAAGTCAAGTTTGAGTACTTCAGAGAGAAGCTTGGAATTGTGGAGAATACAATATCGATTGAGAGGGAGTCTCAATCCCAATGATGCAATTTAGACTGCATCTTCCACTCTCTGCGGGCAATGCAAGGTGACAGTGTATCCTTCTATGGGAGAAGGCTGAGGTGTAAGACCTCTTCCACCCTCTACAGGCAATACAAGGTGGATCCATCCTCTGCAGGCAATGCAAGATGGACATCATGAAATGAGTTCATGATATTTATGTGTTTTATTGCAGGTATACTCTATGGAGCTTATGCACTCATCCTTGCAGGCAATGCAAGATGAAGGTCATGAATGGATCATGACAAGTGGCAGCTATCCTCCCTAGCTAAGAGGGAGTGTTGAAATAGTAGCTAGCTTGGATACCTATCTATTGTATTTTAATGTTGTCAATGGCAATTAAAATACGCATGTATTATCTATTATGTAAATCGAACTTAGGGTTGGGCTCAAATACAAGTAACTTGTAATTATGTCTTGCCCTATATATAATGTATCTTGTGGATAGGACAGGCCCTATAAATGTAACTTGTAATTTGGTATGACCCTAATTGAGCGATGTAACTTGTGGTCCTATATTGAATGTAACTTGTAGATAGGGTAGGCCCAATCTGTATTTTGAGCGATTATGTAATTGGGTTGGGCCCAAACTCATGTAGTGTGTGGTAAAGGCAATCAAGCAATAACGTTGTAATAGGTCAAGACCTATTTGGACGATATACATAATATTATTATTAAATTAACAAGGCAGGCCGACTTGAGACTTAACACCACAAGTCAAGTATATAAGCAAGTCATTTGCACAGCATAATGAATCAATTAATATAGAAGGCGAATCATTCATAAGGCTGTCAACACATGTAATCTGCTCTCCAACATTTGGCGATCTCTCTCTCTCTCTCTCTCTCTCTCTCTCTCTCTCTCTCTCTCTCTCTCTCTCTCGTGCAAACTTGCTCCTCATCCATTGTGTGAAGGCTGGCTGTTAGGTGATGCTATCAAGATCTTGCGAAGCTAATGAAGACTTGCCTTGAGCGAATTTGATACTGATGATAAGGGCTGCAATCTCCATCATCATATAAAGAGGAATTCAGATCTGCTATCTTGCTGGTTGAACAGCAATCTGAGATAAGCACACTTGCCTTGTAATTGCCTACATTCGAGATAATACACATTGTACTTTGTGGCTGGGCTTTTCACCTCCAAGAGGGAGGTTTTCCCAAAGTATTGGTGTGTCTTGTTTTGTGTTTTTATTGTTGTTACTGTTCTGTTATAACCTGATTATTTAAGATTAACATCTGATTGCTTAAAATTAACACATCTATACACACACACACATATGTATATGTACATGTACATCTATGTACGTATACATATGTATATGTACATATACATATGTAATGTCCCCTAATGAATCTGATTATGAATAGTGCAGTTTAAGATCAATTAGGTTACCCAAGATTATGTTCTTATTGTAAATACCTGGAATCAATTTAAAAACCAATAAATATTCTATGATTTTATGCATATTTAAATTATGATAGCTTATGCAGCATTGCAAAGACGAATGCATATCTCTTAGAGTAGGATGCCCTATCCCTATGCAACACCACTCTAGGGTGCCTTGTAGCTGTTCTCCCTCACGCAACGTTTAATTGTAGGGTGCCCTTTACCACTGTTCTCCCTACTCAACGTATCTTGTGGGGTGCCCTATGGCTGTTCTCCCTTTTGGACGTGTCTTATAGGTTAGTATTGGCTATTCTCCTTACGTAAAAGATATGAATTCAGTGTAATCCATTGTTAGATTATTGATTCATTCATATCATGATTCGTATTAATTATTGCACAGATTCGTATCAGTTATTATTTATTCTGGAAGATGTTCACATATATATATATCATAGATTAAATTTATCAAATCAACTTTCATTTAACTACCATTTACCAGTTAACAATACTACTGCCCAACGTACTATTTAATTTACCATTTCCTTCATAATTAACGTAATTCACCAGTTTATCAAGCATCTATTATATTAATATATTGTGCCTTATTTAGTTTATTATCCTTTTTAGTTCATGAATTTATCAGACGCCTGATTATACCTGAAAAAATCGTACCTAGAGGAGTCTGCTCGTGCTCTTATCCACGCATCTGATTTCACCGTTTTCCCGATCGTTATGGTTTTCATATATTGTTCCTTTCGATTTGTGCAGTATGCAAGGTAAGATTTCCCGCCAAGTGGTCTTCGTGTCTTCATGTTCAAGGCGGAGTCCAATTATATAAGTCTCGCATCCTTTGGAGGGGTCGCGCTCATGGAGCGCTTAAACGTAGTGGTGGCGACTCCTTGGAAAGCCGCCATCCCTTCCACTGTTTTATTGATAACCTTGTTTAAACATCCATGATCCATTAGTAATAACTTGCAATTAGTAATAACGATTAACATTCTTCAGCATCGGTTGTAACCAATATTTCACTATATTAAATAATTCCATTCTATATTAAACCGACACTTAGTTAGCTTACACAATCGGAAACCATAGAATATTGTTTTGCAATAAATACTATTTTCCTATACAATAATACATTTACAAAATTTTAAGGGAACATGACAGTCCTCCCCCCTCAAATTTGCTTGCCCTCAAGCAATTTCAAATTTGGATGATCAAAAATTTCAGGTCCCTCACAAGTAGCATTTTCAGTAGGTAGACCTTTCCATTTTACCAAGTATTCTTCAATGGTTTTATTTCTTAATCTCTTCTCTCTTACGTTGAGTATTATTTCTGGTTCTAAGATTAACTTTCCTTCATCATCAAGCGGAGGTAGATCCTCGCATGGAGTAATGTGTTGCCCTAATACCTTGGAGACATGAAAAGTATTGTGAATTCTGCTGCTTGGAGGAAGCTCCAATTCATAGGCCACCTCCCCAACTTTCCGAATTACTTTATAGGGTCCGTAGAAGCGGGGTTTAAGCTTCTCTGCACCACTAGATTTTAAGGTTAATTGTTTGTAGTCCTGCAATCTGAGGAAAACCATATCCCCAATTTCAAAGGTCCGCCCAATTCTTTTTTTATCTGCGTATATCTTTGTTGATTCTGGGCTTGGAGTAAATTGTCCTTAAGCTCGTTTATTATGTCCATGCTTCCTTGTACGAAATCCTTGGCTCCTGGGACTCGGCTTTCTGTCTGAATAAGATCTCCAAATGATGTAGACGTGTATCCATATAAGGCTTTAAAAGGACTCATCCCAATGGACATGTGATGAGTATTATTGTTACAATATTCTCCCAGGTGGAGCCATTTGCCCCATGCACTTTGCTGTCACGTAACATAATTCCTCAGGTATCCCTCTATCCATTTGTTAACTATTTTAGTCTGCCCATCTGTCTGCGGGTGAAAGCTTGTACTAGGTGTCAATTTTGTCCCAGGTAGTCTGAAAAGCTCCTGCCAAAAGTTACTAAGAAATCGACTATCTCGATCACTCACAATAGTTCGGGGTAGCCCATGTAATCTAAAAACTTCTTTGAAGAAGACTTCAGCTATTTGGGGTGCTCTAAACTCGGTAGAAATGGCCATGAAATGTGCATACTTTGTCAATCGGTCCACCACCACATAGATGCAGTCTTTTCCTTGAGTCTTGGGCAACCCGGTTATAAAGTCCATGGATATGCTCTCCCATTTTTTATTGGGAATTGGTAATGGCTGAAGCAATCCTGCTAGGAACGTATGCTCATCTTTGTTTCTTTGACACGCTATGCATTCCCTGATATGTTTAAGTACATCACCCTTAGGACCCTTCCAAGAGAACCTTTCTCTGATTTGCTTGTAGGTTTTGTAGTACCCTTGGTGCCCAGCAAATGGATTGTCATGATAATTTTTCAATATCTCCTTCTTTACTTTGGACCCTGGAGTAATGAATATACAGTCTTTATAGATGATGAGATCATCTTTGACTTGGTAATTTTCATCTTGTACCTTCCCTTCAATCAAGTCACTAGAGAATGCATCCTTGGTATGTTCGGTGAGTATGGAAGTCTTCCAATCAGTTGATATTGCTGTTATGGCATTAAGGTGGAGTCTTCGAGATAGAGCGTCTACTACAACGTTGTTCTTCCCTTTCATGTATTCAATATCGAAATCATATGCTTGTAATCTGCTCAACCATTTCTGTTGTTTGTCATTCAAATCTTTCTGGCTTAGGAAAAACCTCAAGTTGTTATGATCGATTTTTACAATGAATTTCCCACAAATTAGATGCTGCCTAAATTTGGCTAAGGCATGCATTATTGCCAACATCTCTTTATCATAGGTAGAGAATGCCCTTTCTTGCTCCTTGAGCTTTCTGCTCTCAAATGCTATTGGGTGTTTGTTCTGCATAAGCACTACACCAATGCCCTCTCCCGAGGCATCACAACATAGTTCAAATGGCAAGGAAAAATCAGGTATGGCTAGAACGGGACAAGAACTCATTACTTGCTTGAGTTCCTCAAATGCTGCTTGGGCTTGCTCATTCCATGTGAAAGCTCCTTTCTTCGTGAGATTTGTGAGTGGAGCAGTTAGCTTTGAAAATCCCTTTACAAATCTTCTCTAGTAGCTGCAAAGTCCAAAAAATCCTCACAAGTGGGTGAGAGTTTTGGGTTTTGGCCAACTTTTAATGGCCTCAATTTTTTCTTCATCTACTTTTACCCCTTGGGCACTACTGATTATATGCCCTAGATATAAAATCTCTTCCATCCCAAATTCACATTTGGATAACTTAGCATATAAGGAGTTATCTTCAAGTATTCTAATGACTTCATCGATGTGCCTTAAGTGATCTTCCCATGTTTTGCTATATATTAATATGTCGTCAAAGAATACCAACAAGAATTTCCTCAATTGATTCCTGAAAATATGATTCATGCAAGACTGGAAGGTGGCTGGTACATTTGTCAATCCGAATGGTAGAACCAAAAACTCAAAATGCCCATAATGGCATCTAAAGCTGTCTTAGGAATGTCTTCCTCCCTTAGCCGGATTTGGTGATATCCGGATCTTAAGTCTATCTTGGAGAAATAGACTGCCCCGTGGAGTTCATCGATGAGTTCATCAATTCTAGGAATGGGGTACTTATTTTTTATTGTTTTTTTGTTCAATGCCCTGTAGTCTACAGTTATACACATTCTCATCGTCCCATCTTTTTTCTTCGAGAGTACCATGGACGAAGCAAAAGGACTACAACTAGGTTGGATGTGTCCCATTTCTAGTAGCTCCTTAATGGTTTTCTCAATCTCCTCTTTATACTTGTGTGGATGGTGGTAAGGTGTAGTGACAACCGGTTTTGTCCCTTCTTCTAACTCAATGGAGTGTTCAAACCCCCTCTTTGGAGGCAACCCCGGGGGAATATTTTCAAAAGCTTTTCCATGTTTCCTCAATAATGGCTAAATATCAATGTGGAGTCCTTTGCCAAGGGTATTTTTATCCAAAATCAAACATTGGGCTGTCCACTCTACTTGCTTGTGACTAAGGACCTTCCCCATCTTCTTGGCTGAAATTTCTCTAGGGGAGTTGTCAGAAAGTCCTTCAAGTGTAATCCTCTCTCCATTGCTTTCAAAGCTCAATACCAATTTGGAGAAGTTGATGTTCATGTCCCCCAATGAGTCTAACCATGGAAGTCCCAAAATCAGATCCATCCCAGCCAACTTGATAGTGTAGAACTTGTCCCTGATATTATGCTTTCCGATAGAGATGTTAAACTGAGGAATTTTCTTAGTACAAGAGGTGGTGAATCCATCTGCAAAGGCAACTTTAAACCCCTTGAAATCTTGTGTTTCTAATTTCAGTCTATTGGCTAGTTCCTCATCTATGAAGTTATGTGTGGCTCCACTGTCTATCAAGGCTGCTACCTTTTTCCCCTTAATTACCCCTCGGATTTTGAAGGGTCGATGCTTTGTTGTTGATGAGATAGAGGCCAGAGTCCCCTCTTCTTCATCTTCATTCCTTTTCATCTTCTTGCAAGGAGTGTCTTCTTCTTCTTTTTCTTCTGAAGTTCCCACGTAGTGGATTTAACTTCTCAGGGTACAATTATGGCATGGTTCCCAACTTTCCCCACATTTAAAACATTTCTTGTTCTTCCTCCCTTTTTTGCAGTCATGGTTAGGACTCCATTCCTCATTGCATTTTTGGCACAAGTTGGAGCCCTCACAAACATGTCCCCTTTCCCATTTCTTTTTACACTTGAAACATAATCCTTTCTTCCACAATTCTTCCCGTTCTTCCCGTGATATGTAAGGTTTTTTGCTGCCTCCCTTGTCATAGGGATGCTTGTCTCGTGGGGCTATCCTCTTATGGTGATCCCCCCTGTTGATTGGTTTCAAGATGAGTAGCCTTGAGAATGGCCTTTTGGAGGGTAGGAGGTTCAAATGCCCTCACAAGTCCTCGAGTTGATTCATTTAGCCCGTCCACAAATAGGTACACAAGCCTATCTTCTGATATCCCCGAGACCATAACTGCCAGTTTTTGGAATTCTGAAATGTACTCCTCAAGGGTCCCTTTTTGCCTAATCCTCATAAGATCTTTGAAGTGCTTTTGGGGATGAGTGTGGTCAAACCTTTCAGTGAGCCTCTCTTTAAAAGTGTCATATGTTTTGATATTTTTGTGGTCTTGTGTGATGAGACCATTATGCCACCACTCATGGGTTGTACCCTCCAAGTGTAGTATAGCAAATGTTATGGCATCCTTTTCCTTCATAAGGCAAAGAGAAAGGTAGGTCTCCAATTTTTAACTTTCTCAGTTCCATCAAAGTTGGGAATGGTTAGCTTTCCTACTTTGCTTTGTATCTCACAGTTAGGTTGGGCTTTCCTTCCTTTATGACCCCTACTAGAATTCCGCTCTACAATATTCAGAAAAGGGAATGCTCCTCCTAATTTCAGGGTCCAATCTTGCATATTCTATGGCAAGCTCTCTTAACCTAGGGATATGAGTTTCTCCATCATCTTCAAGGGTTTCTTCTCCAATCAAAAAAGAGTGCATATTGGTTCTATGGGTAGATTCTTGGGTAGCTCTGTCATTTCCTTCTGACGGGCTTGGTGACCTGTCCCTTCTATTTTCCTAGTTTGATCTGAGATCATTTATAGTTGATGTGATGTTTTGGAGTGCTTGGGCAGTTTTTTCCATAAAGTTTCTAAATTCTTGTTCCATGACTAAAGAGGTTTTCTTTTTCTCTCTTTCTAAAGCTCTTACGGCTCGCTGACTCAATTGGATTAACTAGGGCCCTTCCTAGGTTGACAGGAACATGCTCTGATACCACTTGTAATGTCCCCTAATGAATATAATTATGAATAGTACAGTTTAAGATCAATTAGGTTACCCAAGATTATGTTTTGATTGTTAATACCTGGAATCAATTTAAAAACCAATAATTATTCTATGATTTTACGTATATTTAAATTATGATAACTTATGCAGCATTGCAAAGACGAATGCATATCTCCTAGACTAGGGTGCCCTATCCCTACGCAACGCCACTCTAGGGTGCCCTGTAGCTGTTCTCCCTCAAGCAAAGTGTAATTGTAGGGTGCCCTTTACCGCTGTTCTCCCTACTCAACGTATCTTGTGGGGTTCTCTATGGCTGTTCTCCCTTTTGGGCGTGTCTTATAGGTTGGTATTGGCTATTCTCCTTACGTAGAAGATATGAATTCAGTTTAATCCATTGTTAGATTATTGATTCATTCATATCATGATTCGTATTAATTATTGCACAGATTCATATCAGTTATTATTTATTCCTGAAGATGTTCACATATATATATATCATAGATTAAATTTATTAAATCAACTGTCATTTAACTACCATTTACCACTTAACAATACTACTGCCCAGCGCACTATTTAATTTACCATTTCCTTCATAATTAATGTAATTCACCAATTTATCAAGTATCTATTATAGTAATATATTGTGCCTTATTTAGTTTATTATCCTTTTTAGTTCATGAATTTATCAGACGCCTGATTATACCTGAAAAACTCGTACCTGGAGGAGTCTGCTCGTGCTCTTATCCATGCATCTGATTTCACCGTTTTCCCGATCGTTGTGGTTTTCATATATTGTTCCTTTCGATTTGTGCAGTATGTAAGGTAGGATTTCCCGCCAAGTGGTCTCGTGTCTTCCTGTTCAAGGCGGAGTCCAATTATATAAGTCTCATGTCCTTTGGAGGGGTCGCGCTCATGGAGCGCTTAAACGTAGTGGTGGTGACTCCTTGGAAAGTCGCCACCCCTTCCACTGTTTTATCGATAACCTTGTTTAAACATCCACGATCCATTAGTTATCGACTTGCGGTTAGTAATAACGATTAACATTCTTCAGCATCGGTTGTAACTAGTGTTTCACTATATTAATTAATTCCATTCTATATTAAACCAACACTTAGTTAGCTTACACAATCGGAAACCATAGAATATTGTTTTGCAATAAATACTATTTTCCTGTACAATAATACATTTACAGAATTTTAAGGGGACATGACAACATACACATATGTACACACACACAGACACACGTATAGTTTTTCCTAATTTATATTCTAAGATTATTCTTTAAATATTTTATCTCTAAATATTACTCTTTGTTGCAATCAATACATTTATCTCCAATTTCCCTTGATTCCCCTAATACAAATGAGTCTTACTACCCTTTATATCTTCTAATATGGGAGAGTCACATCCTTTCTTTTTCAAGGCATACATCCCTTCACAAATGGATCACGGGCGCTGCTGTTGGTCTTAAAAATAATTTAATCTTTTATTATTATTATGAGTATATTTTGGTGTTTAGAGAAATCGCTGGAGGCAGGAGAACAACCCACGACTTGTTCATATTTCAGATTTTATTTTTATGTTTGATCATTGTCACCTGAGTCTATTAATTGACCCTTAAAACAATCACTATTTTATTTCATCAAGTCTTAAGGGCTGTGATTTGACTGGGATAGAGGCTACGATATAATTGTTATACATTCATCTTGGCAGGGGCGCGACACTGAATCTGAATCATGCTATATTTATTGATGTTATAGTATTGTTGCTGCTGTCAATGATATAATGATTAAATTAATTGTTGTTATACTGCTGTCATGATATATTTATTGCTGCTGTTATAATGCTGTCATGATATATGCTAACGATCTTTTTTTTAATGTTATCAATGATTTTTTTTAAACATTATTAAAAAGTGCTTTGCTTTGCTATCCTATTTCTGCAACAGGGACACATCCCTGTGGAACACACAGTGTTTTCCTTCAATTCAGATATCTCAATATTTTTAATCTCTTCTTAACTCAAAAATTTAACATTTTCCATTTGGCTAAGAAACCTTAAAAACAATTTTTCCTAAAACTTTTTGTACCAATCCCATACTTCAACCTCATAGAGGAGACACAAAATATTCCCAAAATATATTAGAAGTATTCTTATTCTCAGTTAAAACCGCAAATCCCTGTCATCATCTTCCTTCCAAAAACTTCAATATCTTCATAAATCACACTTATACATTTAAGCAGCAGATATCCATTCCTACTTAAAACATGAATATAAAGACACAGAAACTATGTTTGAATATTTTCTTCAAACTGCAAAAAACAGCATTCAGTTTTCTTATATTGAAAAAGAAATGTTTTCCCCTTTTTAGTAATGTCATGTAGCAATCTGTGATGACCAACTTTGCAAAAAGCATAGACCCCTTTATACACCATGGAAAATTTAATGTGGCTCATCATTGAGCCAATTGAAGAAACTTCCTAATTTGAGGAGAACTGTTCTGAAGGTCCAGATGCTATGAGGTGGCTTGTGGTCCGAATATACACTGAAAAATGAGGCATTTTCATGCAAATCAATTCAAAAAAATATTTCAATGTCCACAAAAAAACCTACTTGCCAAACTTGCCGCAACAATGCCACATGTAAGAAAGAAACTGACAGAAAAATGCACAACAAAAGGTGTACCTAATGTGTATCTATGTACCCTAATATCAATTTAATTGAAGAAGAATGTCCTTAGAGGTAGAGCTACACTCAAAAATCCTTGAGCAATTAATCAATCTATAAGTTCTCCCTCACTGTAATGGTCAACTACCTACCTATGTAATTTCAATATCTCATAATTACATAATTTCTTACAACAAGATGAACTTCCTATATATAATCACTTGTCCAATAATGGTTGGAGAGCATAAACTCTTAATGCACACATCACATTTTTACTGACCTATATAACTTACTACCTAAGTTACCAATTTAATAGAATATTAAAATAATGTTAATTTTAGTATTAATGCTCAATAGTGTATATTCCTTTTTAGTTAGATCATCTTCGATCTTCTCAGCAGTTTCTTATTAGAAACTTGCTTTTATTGTAAATATCCTTGTATTATTTATGAGCGTCTTGCTCATTTTGTTAATCAATCAATTCTTTGAAATCCATTGCGTGTCTCGCATTGTTTTATGGTATCAGAGCTATAGGAGAAATTTTTTCGGAAATTTTTTAATTCTAAATTCCAATTAGTGGAAATTTTCGAAATTTTTTCTGGTGTTTTAAAAATCCTTCAAGGTTTTTTTTCCGTTGCCTAGCTCCTGTTTTTCGCAACCTGCAACCTGTGTTCGGCATCGTTCGGCGTCATGTGTCTGCGACCTGTGTTCGGCGTCGTTTGGCGTCGTGTGTCTGCGACCTGTGTTCGCGCGACCTGCAGGGTCGTCGTGACCGGTGTTCCGTTTATCATCTCCGGCGTCGCGACCTCTGTCTGTCATCTCCGGTGTTCCGTCTGTGATCTCCACCTGCAACCTCCGATGCATCTGCAACCTCCGGCGTCGCGACCTGCCACCTTCGGCGACGCCATTTATTTTCTGTGACATCCATGGCTCCCACGACCTTCTGCAATTTTCGATTAAGGTGTTAACCTTTTAGTTTTTATTGAAAATCAATTTTTCTTGCAGATTCTTGGTGGGTTTTTCGAACACCAATCTGGGTAGTAGTTCGTTTTTCTGGGTGTCTCGATTTTCGTGCCCGCGGATCCAGATTTTGACAGCAAATCTCTTCTGGGTTTTTCACACGAATTTGTGGGTTGTCTTTGGATTTTTCTGGGTCAGCCGGAAATGTTTTTGGGAAACGTGCAAATGGCTTCTCTCACCAATCTGATGTTAGAAGGCAGTCAACACTTTAATGGCCACAATTACAACATCTAGAAACAGCGTATGTTGACCATTTTTGAATATAGGCGTCTTGACCAGCTTGTTTTGGGAAAAGAGCTCAGTCCTGGTACACCTGGTGCAGATCAAGATAAGTTTGATGAACGCAATCGGGAGGCAGTTATGCTTCTCAAACTCTTAGTGACTGATGATCAGTTACCGCAGATTCCTTCCGGCAAGACAGCTTCTGACATCTGGAAGCATCTGAAGGAATTGCATGAGACATCCGACAAGAGCCGAGCATTCTTTCTAAAGAATCAGCTGTTCTCCATTATGATGGACGAATGTATGTCCTTACAAGAACACCTCACGAGGATTAAGGACATTCGAGATCAGCTCGAAGCTATTGGTCGGACTATGGAGGAAGAAGACATGGTAGTAATCACTCTGAAAAGTCTTCCGAAATCGTATGAACACTTCATTGAGACCCTCAATATTACTTCCACTAATGTTGATCTGAAGTTTTCAGAATTGTGCACCAAACTTCTACAGCAGGATCGCTGGAAACAACAGTTTGGTAGTGGTACTACATCAACCTCCTCGGAAAATGCCTTTATAGCTCAATCCTTTCACAAGGATAAAGGCAAATTTCAGTCCTCTCAGTCTTCTCAGCAGAAAGGCTCTTCTCAGACACAGGATGGAGCTAAGAAGAAGAATGTGCAGTGCAATTACTGTCACAAGTACGGCCATATGAAGAAAGATTGCCGTCAGAGGCTCGCTTCTGAACAAAAGAAGCAGGGAGGGTCACACCAGAAGGCGCATGTTGCTGAACATTCCGAGCAGAAGGAGTCTGCCTTTTATGCCTTTATGGCTAAGAGGTCTTCAGATCATGTCAGGTCTTCTGCTTGGTACATCGACTCTGGTGCATCACGTCACTTTTCTCATTGGCGTGACTGGTTTATAGACTTCTCACCTTTCAGTGATTCTGTTGTATTTGGCGGAGGTGAGGAGTGTACAGTTGTTGGCAGAGGCACTGTTCAGATACAGTCTGGTGGCAGGACTCTCCTTTTTCTGAATGTGTACTATGTTCCTGGAATGGAACTTAATCTGCTCTCTGTCAGCCAGATTATGAGGAATTCTCCTCAGCTAGATGTGGTGTTCAGTGCTCACAAGTGTTCCATCATTGATCGGGAGACTCGTCTTACTGTTGTTGTTGGTCTAGAGGATCATGGCCTATATAGGCTTCTTGACACTGGTGATTCTCCTGAAGTGGCTCTGGCAGCTCGTGTTTCTCCTCTCAGCACTTTGTGGCATCAGAGATATGGACATCTCAACATTCAGTATCTCTCTCAGCTATCTCGGGAGGGACTTGTTTCAGGGTTACCTGATATTCAGACTCAGCATCTTGGAGTATGTGGCGCTTGTCAAGTTGGCAAACAGCATCGGACTTCATTCACACATGGAAAGTCTTGGCGCGCATCTAAGGTACTTCAATTACTTCATGCTGATATTTGTGGTCCTATGAATACATCTTCTATTACTGGTTGCAAATACTTTTTGCTTATTGTAGATGATTTTAGTAGAAAGATGTGGGTGTACTTTCTTAAACATAAATCAGATGTATTTAGTATCTTTCAGAAGTTTAAGTCCTTTGTTGAAAAAGAGTCTGGACATAGTATCATTACTCTTAGGACAGATAACGGGGGGAGAATTTTGTTCTTCTGCATTCTCCAACTTCTGTGATACCCATGGCATCAAACGCCAGTTGACTACACCCTACACTCCTCAACAAAACAGTGGTGTTGAGCGTCGCAATCGTACGGTTGTTGAGATGGCTCGCTCTATGTTACAACACAGGAGTGTTCCGAATAAGTATTGGGCTGAAGCAGTGTTTACTGCTATCTACCTTCTTAACCGTTCTCCTACTCAGGCTGTTAAGGGGAAGACTCCAGAAGAGGTTTGGTCTGGTCGAAAGCCTAAGATCAGCCACCTGAAGGTTTTTGGCTCTGTTGCCTATGTTTGGATTCTAGATGCTAAGCGCTCCAAGTTGGATTCCAAAAGTCAGAAACTCATGATGACAGGATACAGTGATCACCATAAGGCCTACAGACTGATAGATATAGACACTGAACGTCTTATCTTCAGTCGTGATGTTGTATTTGATGAAGACAGAGGATTCTTCCAGTCCCCTTCTTCTGAGCAGAGTTCTGAGGATCAGCCTCACAGTGTTCTTATTCCATTAGGTTCGCCTGATGGGAGGGATGATGCAGAATCTATTTTCGATGATGCACTACCTGAGTTCCCTCCGGAGAATAATCCTCCTCTTGCTGCTCCTGTTCCTGATCCTGAGCCTCTTCCAGCTCCTCCAGATGTTCGCACTTCTACTCTCCGGCCTAAATGGTGGGCCAAGACCATTGGTGATCTCAGGGATACTGAGCTCATTGAGGGTAGAACCTCCCGTAATAAGAGCAAACAGCAGCATACAGTCAATTTTGCTCTCATGGCTAACATACACAGTGTTTTTGAGCCTCAGACATACTCAGAGGCTAAAGGTATACCTGAGTGGGAACAGGCTATGGAAGCTGAGTTCCAAAGTCTTCAGAAGAATCACACTTGGGCCCTTTCTGATCTTCCTTCAGGGAAGAAGCCCATTAGCTGCAAATGGGTGTACAAAGTAAAATACAAAGCTGATGGAACCCTGGACAAATATAAGGCTCGTCTTGTTGCTCGTGGGTTCTCACAGAAAGATGGCATTGACTACGAGGAGACTTTTGCTCCTACAGCCAAAATGAGTACCATACGGCTCGTTCTTGCCTTGGCAGCCCAGTTCAGTTGGAAAGTCCATCAGATGGACGTCAAGAGTGCTTTTTTGAATGGTGACTTACAGGAAGAAGTCTACATGACACAACCCCCAAGATTCAAGGTTGCTGGTCAAGAACAGAAGGTCTGTAGACTAGTCAAAGCACTCTATGGTCTGAAACAAGCTCCTCGGGCTTGGTACATGAAAATTGATAAGTACCTGACAGATCATAATTTGCAGCGGAGTCCATCTGATGCAAACTTGTATATCAAGCATTCTAGTAATGATATTCTATTTGTGGTTGTCTATGTGGATGACTTAATCATTACTGGCAGTTCAGCACATGCGATCACTAGGATCAAACAGGATTTGTGCCGCACCTTTGATATGACAGATTTGGGACTTCTACATTACTACTTAGGAGTTGAAGTCTAGCAGACTGAGAACAGTATCTTTCTCTCTCAGTCCAAGTATGCCAGAAATCTTGTGGACAGGTTCAGAATGCAGGATTGCAAACCTGCCTCTACTCCTATGGAACCCGGGCTCAAACTTTCAGCTCAATCATCTTCACCAGTTGTGGATGAATCTTTGTTCAGGCAACTAGTGGGCAGCCTCATCTATCTTACTGCCATTAGACCTAAGATCAGTTTTGCAGTGAGCTACATTTCACGCTTCATGACAGCTCCCAAGGCTGATCATTGGATAGCAGCGAAGCGTGTGCTGCGTTATGTGAGTGGCACTCCTGATTATGGACTTCTGTACACTCGGAGTTCTGATCCTATACTCAATGGTTACACAGATTCTGACTGGGCTCTACAGCAGGGTATGTGTTTAGTTTGGGATCTGGTGCTGTCAAATGGACTAGTAAGAAGCAGCAGGCAGTGGCTCTCTCCTCGACAGAAGCAGAGTATCGGGGAGCAGTTAAGGCATCTTGTGAGGCAGTTTGGCTTCGACGAATGCTTGCGGATATGCATGTCTCCCAGGCAGGTCCTACTCCCTTGTTCTGTGATAATCAGGGAGTGCTCAAACTCGCCAAGAATCCAGTCTTCCATGAAAGAACCAAGCATGTGGAAACTCATTGTCACTATATTCGACAGCTGGTTGAAGACGGATCCATTCAGTTGCTGTATGTTCCTACCTCGGAGCAGCCAGCAGACATCTTCACCAAGCCCCTTGGTCCTGATAAATTTGTAAAATTCAGGGGGTCTATAGGTGTAGTTAATAGATTGAGCATTAAGGGAGGGTAATAGAATATTAAAATAATGTTAATTTTAGTATTAATGCTCAATAGTGTATATTCCTTTTTAGTTAGATCGTCTTCAATCTTCTCAGCAGTTTCTTATTAGAAACTTGCTTTTATTGTAAATATCCTTGTATTATTTATGAGCGTCTTGCTCATTCTGTTAATCAATCAATTCTTTGAAATCCATTGCGTGTCTCGCATTGTTTTACAATTTGGGTTTGGATTAAAGCATGCCAGTATGACAAAAAGAATTAGGAGTTAAGCTCATTTTCGGTGCATCCATAAAAATATATATATAAAAAGCAGAAAAATTTACATATTTGCAGCCTAAAAACAAGAATTAAGTTGAAAATACCACATAGAATGCATATAATAAACAAATTCATCATAAAAATTAAAAAATACTACAAGGACATTGGTGCGCTCCATCTCTGGACAAGTTCGAAAATTGTTCGAAAATTCTGATACAAATTATTATGCCCTGCAGAATATTGTTATTTGTCTAAGTTCTTTTGAAGCAGTATTTATGACAGAAACAGTGAAGTTATATTTCTGATATTTAAGTTGTATGTCTGAAATTGTGACTCTGAGTTTTGAGAAATAATTGTTTTTGGGTTTGCAATCATCATTGAAATTATTATTTGAGGGAAATCTGGTTATATACATCTAGTACCCTATTTGGGATATTCCATCTTAGCCATTGTGTGGAGAGATACTGAATGTGAACAACCTGTATGTTATCCATGTCATATTTTTATGAGTTGCTGTTCTGGAATAATATCTGAATGTAAATTTGATTCTGCGATATTCCTTTTCTGTGAAATTTCTACCATTGGTATTTTGGAATGGATATTGGGTTATAAATTTGAAGTAATTGTTGTTTAGAGTGTTATTGGTATTATTTCTTTATGTCAGCATATTTCAGTGGTATCAGAGCCAAAATCCTGCCAGCCTGTGGGAAGCTAAGGTTGATTTTAGAAATGGAAGAAAGGGATAATGAAATTGTGGCTTCTAAAATTGCTGAGTGGTATAACAAATATCAAAAGTTTAAGAATCTACTAACATTCCAAGAATATCTAAGTCTGACAAGAAATATTATACCCGTGAATGAGGAGATTATCAGAGTTTTTGATGAATACTCAAGTGAACTTGATGCTGTCAAAGCCACCAAGTCTTTTAGCAGGTACTAAATAAGAAAAAGGAAAGAAGAAATGGATACTGAATCAGAATCTCAACCAGAATCAAAAGAGGTTGAAGGTTTGAGGAGTTTGCTAAAAACATGGGTTCTAAGAATGATGAATCAAAGTATTGTCTCAAAGATGGGTTGGATGGAGAGACTGAAATGAATGTGAAAAGCAAAGAACCAGAAGAAATATTTGAGGAAGAAGAAAACTCAGAAGTTACTATTGAAGAAAAGATAGATAAGAAAAAGGAATCACTTGCTTGTAATTCGCAGCTTACAAATGAGCATGGGAAAGACAAAAGTCAGCCATATGAGGATATGGACAAGCAAGAATCAACTATTGCACCTATAAGTGGAAAATATATGTCTTCATGGTGGCCACAAGATTGAAGAAAATGCTTTCCCGGAGTTTGCCAAACCAGCATTGATTGATCAGCTATGTGGAGGTATGAATCCTACTAATATTCCATTGCGTGAACCAACTCTACATCTTATTGGTAAGGAATAAAATTGTGATTTGGATAACTTGGACAGTGATGTTCATACATATGAAAGCAAAAACAAAAAATTGGTCATGTAGTAAGATTGATTTCCCTTGTTTTGTACACATGATTACATTGGAGGAATATTTGTGCTGTCTTAAAGAGTTGATTGTAGAGTCTAAGAGATCACCTAACAAGATCCTACAATTTGATAATGTTTGGTTTGTCATGGATACTTCACCATGGAGTTGATTGGAAGCAAAAAACATAATAGCTGAGGTGCAGGCATGGATCAGTTTTATGTCAGCTAAGGCAGCTAGAACATATGACTTTCAGCTGGACACACCTCATAGACCAGCACTTATGATGAAGCAACCTACCTTGGAAGAAGATGCAACAAAGGACAATGAAGACACTGTGAAGAGGCATGAACATGATTCTGACTTTCTGAGTTTGATCAACAGTCATTTGTCATCACATAAGCCCTGCATTGAGAACACTCAAAAGTAGATTGCTAAGAATGAGGTAAAAGCTAAAATTTCATATTGCTCACAATCTGATTATGTATCAGCAGTTGAAGGAGAGCACGAGGTAAATGATTCCACTCACTATTATGATGGTAATCCTTTGTTTGAGCATGATGTTGGCCTAACCTCAGACTCTCAGTTTTGTAGAAAAGATGTTGTGATTGTGAAGGGAGCTGTTTTTGAAAGGTATGATTATGAAGACAAATCAGAATATTTGTTTGACGATGTTAAACCTCAAGAGTCACATCACTTGGAAGGACACCTGAGGTTAAACAAAGATATGATTATTGTAACTCTAACTCACATTGATGATGCTCATAAGATGATGGCAGATTATTTTTGGAAAGGCCCAAAGGAGACACAAAGTCTTTGAAGGAGAACTATCTCTTGCAGGCTTACAGGTACTCAAAGAAGCTTTTGCAATGAAATCAAATTACCCACACCTACTTTCAGATAGAGATCATCTCCTCCAACTTAACGAGGTATATTTTGATGCATTAGGAAGAAAAGAAGATTAAGTAGATAAGCTTACCTATGAGCTTAAGGCTAATACAGATTCCTTGAAGAGTACTCAAATGGCCCTTCAAGAGTCAGAAAATCAAGTTGATGAGCTTTGTTTGGAGTTGAGCTTGACACATTCTTCATCATCCGAATCATCTACAGCAGTCACATCCAAAGAGCAACAACTAATATGAAGATTGTGAAGAGTTGATACATAGATGAAGATTTTGAGGGACCCCAATGTGAAGTTTTTAAAAGAGAGGGCAGAGGTATAACTTGCAACCATGGGACAGAAGTTATCACAGGTGGCACATTTGGTTTCCAGTTAGAGACATCTCTTGGATCAGCACTTGTGGACAACCATCCACCCATAAATGGAGAGGTGATTACAATCTATGAAGGCATCACACAAAGACAGGCAGTAAGGACTGATTTCCTGATTTGGAACAGCAGTCCCTTACATATGCAGAATCATGAGTTGGCTGCCCTTACACATGAAGATGATAATGTTATGATCTTCCAATGTTGGTACTGAAGATTGGAGAGTCAAACATGAGGCATTTGTTATGGATCCTAGACACAAAAGGTCTGAGTTTGTATATTTCAGCATGGAAGATGTAAAGAAGACACAAAGTATGTATGATGGATGGCCACAAAGAGCTAGGGAGGCAAAGTTGTTGGCTGCCCAACCAAGACAGCACTTACAAGAGGTCAAGGAACGCTGCAATCATATAGAACAAGCAAGACAGCAAAGAGAAGACTATCTTCAATCACTATTTCTTCCAATGGAAGAAGACATGGAGATGGAGCATATGGGGGATGATCCTCTTGAGTTGAATAAGCAAGAAGAACAGTCAGATTGGTGTGAACAAGAGAAGAGGTATGATTCAGAAAATTCTATTGGGGTATCTAGTTTGCATCATGAGCTTCATGAGTTTCCTCTTTTAGAGAAGCCATTGAAGGCTCAAATCATAGATGAAGATGTGATAGCTGAACACACGCTTGGTGGTCTTGACGGGTATTTTGTGACCACACCAACACAGAATAAAGTTTTCCAATGGTCACTTTATACTCTCAGATCAAAATCATATGTATGCTAAGATTGCAGGAAGATCATACATTGACTCCAAGGTTCCAACTGTGTACTAGCGACTTTTTGATGGATACAGACTCGTTTGGCTTTTATGTTTGCTGGTAATCCAAGGGGACTTACGTTTGGATTATTCTTTCACTTCTTTGCTGTGGCTGGAACTTCATCATCGGATATAGCAATTTTGTGATGCTTCTGCTTCAAACAAACTAAACTGGAATGAACTGAAATTAAAGGGGAAAGGGCTTAGGATGAATAAGCTAAATCTAAGAACTCAATAGATAACAATGGTCCAGGCGAGATCAACCACACTTTACTTCGCCACTAGTAGACAACTACATACAGAGGGTGCAATCTTTATAGGTTGTGTTTGTAAGATTTTAAACCATCAATGAACACCATCAAAGAACAATGTTCATCCAACAATTTAGATTAAGAACACAAATATAAGAGCTCGGTCCAAGCTTGCACTGTGGATGGAAATCATCTATCAACAAAAGGTATGAGCAAGCGATCTCTCCATAAAACACTGCAATCAAATTCATTCATCTAAATGCTTGAAACAAATCTAAACTAATTGAGGAAGGTGAAACCATGCAAGTCACAAAATAACACAAGCGAACACCATCAAAGAACAATGTATCACTGTTATTATCTCAATAACTTATCATAACAATTTCATACAAATCTCCCTCAGTTATAAATGAAGGGGTGAACCCTTTTTATAGGCCTCCAAGAGGAAAATGGACGGTCGAGATTAAAAACCAATCAATGGCTAAGATTAAACATTCAAAACCCTAATTAGGGTTTGATCAAAGATTCCCAATCATGACGCCAGGTAGCAAGGAATAATCATAAACTAAGTCACCAGGTTCGGCCGAATTTCATCCTTGAAGTTCGAAATTCGCCGAACTTTAAAACACGCAATAAAAATCGTTGAAAATCGTTAAGTTCGATTGACCAAAATTCGTTTAAAATTCGCACACGAAACAGGCAGAGGTGTTTTTTTGTTGTCGGCAAATAACCACTTCGCTATTGCCGTTGGGAGGTACAAGGGTTGTGAGTCAATGGTCGACGCAAGCATTGGCGCCGGTAGGGTTTTTAGACGGCCGCATCGGGAGAAAGAGGATAAGGTAAATGTTACAATTAAAGAAACTTCATAAAGTTGCCCGCTAAATGTGAACCTTTATTAAACATTTAATAATATTAAACATCTAATATAAGTTGTTGCCGGATGTAATGGCGTTGCCCAATAAAATGTTAAATAGTATTAAAATATAATATGAATGTTAACTAATAATGTTGTTAATATATTAACGTTTAGTATAAAAGTTATCAGATTTAACATTTAATATATAAAAAATTAAATATTTTAAAATATTTAATTCAAATTTTTAATAATTCATATATAAAATTTGATAAATTTAAATTAAAATATATAAATTAAATATTGTTTATTCTGATATTTTTAAAAACTCAAATTTATATAAAGAGAATTTAATGACGATTTTTTTTTCGAAGGTTTATATTTTATAAATATGTCATCTTTTTGTAATGATTTCAAATCTATTTATCAATGTTAAACTATTTGGGCAATTTTATAGATATATTACATATATTTATTAAAAAAAATTTAAAATTACATATGGCGAATTTAATTCGAATTTTATACATTTTGAATTTTTTCCTCATCGAACTTCATTCGAATTTCAAAGTTGTCGAACTTCGAATTCGAATTCAAACCTAGTGACTTAGATGATAAATGAGGAATCACGCCCACTATGTATTAATAGCTCTCTACTCCCAAAATGGCATCCATAATGCATTAAATGCCCATCACTTCTCAAAAATCGCCCATTATGCATTAAATGAGCCACTACTTCTTTGAATATGACGGCTGCCATGCATTGAATATACCATCACTCAATCAAAATGTCCACTAGCAATAAAGTCCTCATGCAATTAATAGATTCTCATCCAAAATTGGACAACAATTATCCCATTCATTTATGGCAAATGCAACGAACCTAGCTATGACGGCTTCCAACACTCCTACAGAGGCACGTGGCACAGTCTCTAGCTTGAATTCCAGCAATGAAAAGTCCTCTTCACACTTGGAGAATAATTTCCCACCTTGGAAGAATTTTAACAAATTTTTCCACTTCTGCAAGAATCTTTGTACTTCTGGAATTCTACAAGAGAGAAAACCTTTCTAGAGAGATTTTTGTCCTGAAGGAAATTTTCTTGTGTTCTCATGCATACCTCGTCCTAGAGAACGATTTTCTCTCAACTGACCATTTTTTCCATGTTTGAGAAATTTTGTCCTGTCCGGAGTTCTGGAGAGAGAAAATCTTCATAGTTAGCCAATTTTCTTTGTGCCTTGAAATTCTTCATCTTGGGTGCATTTCTACCCTAAGGAAGAAGTTTTGATTGAGAATGAAAAAAATCTCCTCATGATTTTTGTGTTCTTCATCTGTCCTTGATCGTAATTTCGTGAAGGGAAGGAATTTGGACTTGGAGGAGAATTCCTCCTTGACCTATGTTTGGCGCCCTCCTCCTAGACTTGTTTGCAATTATGCTATGGTGGAAGAATTTTTTGATGCTTGGAAAAATAGTAAGTTTGTAATCCGAGACGCAATGAAACTTACTAAAAATAGTAAGTGCTCTGAATTCGCTCAAATTTCACTAGTAGCTTCCTTAAAGGGTTTTGACTTCATTGCAACGTTCAAATTTTCCTAAACCCTAAGAAAATGACCTCAAACCTAAGTCTGAAGGGGCAAAAACCCTAAAATAGACAAAACAAGCTCTGAATTTAGTCAAATTCACTCAAAACACTTGCAGACTTGATCACAAATTACCAAAACACTTGCAAACCTGGTCAGAATTTACCAAAACACATGCTGACCTGGGGAGATCGACGAGATTGCTGCGAAAAGACCCAAAGAACCACAACCAAAAGACCAAGAGGACCAAAACAAGCAGGGGGTCCCCATTAGCAATGGGGCGATGTGTGAAAAGGTCACAACAGGTGGATCAGCCACTAGTGTTATGCCTATACATATAAAGGGAGGCATATGTGATTTGGTTGGGCTTTGGGTCATTTGTGGAGAGTTTGAGGAGTAATCTCTCCTAGAGGCTCACATGGTAGAGCTCACATTTGTTGGACCAGCATATGAAGGAGTGTACATGGATGGTGACATTGCTAATTCAGCTTGGTTTAAGCATGTCAACACTCTTGGAAAAGCCATTAATGCATGGATGGTGACATTGCTAATTCAGCTTGATTTAAGCATGTGAACACTCTTGGAAAAGCCATTTATACATTTCTCCCTCACGATACATTATTGGAGTATAGAGCTGTTCAATTTTCAAGGTATAAAGTGTGCATGATCAATGTTCTTCATGTTGAGTGGCATTTACTTGGAGTGGATAAGTTACAGCTGAGCCTTGGTACATGGCATGATAAAACCGCAAAGATTCCAGGTTGTCTTTTGGGGACAGCAGCTGATTGGAGGAGTTGGAGAGGATTGTATCGTCTTTCTCTTATTGGAGGTTGGCTTATTGCGTTGTCATTGGAGATAATTGTTGCTTCATCTGGAGTGAGGTTCTCAAATGGATAGATGTTGTTCCGATCATTCTTCACATCCATGGGAATAGATTCGGTTTTAGATGGATATTTGGCATCGGTGGCATGAACAGAGTTGCAGGTTTCAACACTGCTAGTTGCATTAGAGTGAAGCAGCAAAGTGAGTAATATTTTTCATATGGCTAGTTTGGGATCCGGGTGGTGTAATAGAGAATTGCTTGAGGACAAGCAATGTTTTCGGCCAGGAGGACTGTGATGTCCCCAATTTTTAAAGTGACAATTAATTAAATTGATTTTTATTAAGCTGTCAAAAATAAATAAATATTCAAATGATGACTTAATATTAATTGATTTAATTAAATAATAATAAAATAAGTCACTTATTCACGTTAAAAAGTTTACCAGGCATTAAAAAAATAAATAAATAAATAAGTCACTTATTAAATAAAGTCTTCAGTCGACCTAAACTTCTATATGTTTCCCTGAGGTCTTTATAAAGAGGCTCCTAGGGTTGTAGGAGGCATGCTTTTGGATTTGATATAACAATATATGATATCTAGAGATGGAAACCTTCACAAGTTTAACAAAAGGGTTGGATGAAAACCTGGCTCTTCTAGTGGGGTGGATTTGTGATGGAGTCTACATCAACGCACATTTGTGAAGTCTCCTTTGGAGACAAATTTGATAATTTTCTCAGGAATAAGCTACTTGCAGGCTGAGGTATTTTGTATCTCATTAAGGAATAAAGTTATTATCTTTCAAAATATTTTACATTTGTTATGAAAAGTTTGTATTGCTGGGAGTTGACTTCATATATTTTATTGTTCACCTGCGATGGCATTAATTTAATTAATTTGTGAAGTTGCCATATGGATGTAAGGATTATATGAAGATATGCACAATCTGGAATGAATTGATTTAAATAAAAAGATATGCACACTCCTCATATTGCTTATGATATTGTTAGTAGCAAGTAGCAACCATAGATTGAAAAAATGGTGGATTGAAGACATTAAAGCTTGGCTTATATCAAATCAATATTAGATCCCTGTGAAGTTTAAAGAAAAAAAAGTATGGAACATCAAAGAAATTAATAATAAGAGCAAGTTAAGGTATTAAAAAGACTTTATCAATCCTAGTTTGATTAATACAATTTATTTTTCCAGCATCATTTGCTTGAAAAATAAAATGAATATTGTTAAAATAAGGTGTAATGCTTGTGGCCTGTAGCTGATACTGTTTGATGGACTACCCCATAAACTACTCGGAATGAGCAAATAGGTAAAATTTGTGACACTAAAAAAATTGAGAACAAACACCATTTCGTTTTAACTTGCATTGACCTTAACAATGCGATAAGCAAATTCACTATTTCATCATGCAAATAATAATTAAGAACTTGTTGCTTACAAGAAACAAAACAACTTGGGTACCTTCTTTTCCACCATGTTCAACTACAAAAAGAATAGTGTGAATAATTTCTATTTCATCCATATGCATATGTCTGCCTACCATCTTATGTCTTTTTTTCCTTTGTAGAGCATTTTTTACACAAGGGATGGAGCTAAGGATTGCAATATCAAGAGAAATCACAAGGATGAGGCTTCCACTAAGTGATGGAAACAACAACATGAGTGACTCCAATAATATTTCGTACTATCTTGTATAGCACAGTCAAAATACATGTTAAATTGTATAATGAATGATGCAATTCGAAGGTCCCATACACTAATTTTGTCTAAAGAACATTAAAAGATCATCATCACATTTTCCACAAATCTAGAGCAATTTCCTACTTATAAACCTGAGAAGTTGCATCAGCTATCTCAAGGCTAGCGTTGGAATATGCCTCAAGGTCGCATGGCGAAGAGTCAAGCCTCTCAACACTGAAGATGACATTAAACTTAGGGAATCTAGACCATTTCTTCCAGCTGAAAAGCAATATGTATTACTTATTATTACTTACTAATATTAATCATGCATGACATTAAATTGATAAAATGTATTTTATCGATCAAATAAAAATGACACAATGCAAAAAAGAGCCACATATGGCTAACTTGCGCTCACTACCATAAACATCTTGAAATTTCATTACCGGAAAGAAATACAATGCATTTTACCAAAGTCACTGTTAATATTGCCAATAACAACTAAACCAAAGGATACAAATCTTCATTTAGTTTAGTTGGGGTCACAAAAATAACTGAGATATTGACTCCTAAGACCAGACACATGTTTCATATCATACACAAAACTTCCTTCCAGTACTAATTACTTTTACAACTTTAAGGGTTGAAGCAACTTCCTTTGAGCACTAATTAATCTTACAGCTTTACAAGATTGACGTAACTTTGTTCACAGTATTCTCAATTGTGATTTGATCCTTAAATAGATCTTCCATACTAGTTAGCAACTAACACACTACCTTCTCAAGCTATAAATCTGGTAAGCAGCTTTCCTAATGCTCTTTCAAGATGTATTTCAAGATGTAAGAAACAAAATATATAGCTCTGAAGGTTCGATAGATTGAAAAATGACTTGTCTTCCATTACCTTTCTAGATAAATGAAATGACATGCAATCCAACATAAAAACTGTACAATTCATGTAAATGCAAAGCAGGGTGAGGACATACAATCTCTTGAAATGTCTTCATCATCTTCAGCAATATCATCTTCAAAGTCATCAAGAGTTGAGAGGGCAGCACCATGATGAGTTAGAATATCATCATCTCCATCTGATAAAGCGAACTTGCTTTGCTTAACCATCCTTCCCTAGGAGAAAACAAGCAAAGAAAAGTAATAAATAACATTGTATTTAAGTCGGTGTGAATCAAAGAGAGAACGTGATAGGTTCCATATTTAACATTGAATTTAAGTTTGTGTGAATCAAAGAGAGAACACTATAGGTTCCATGTTCCCAACTAAACACACTTGAAAAGAGAAATGACATATCTTACAATAATTCAAAAGACAAACAACAGAAAATAGTAATTTTAACCCGCTCCAACCTGAATAGTCTTATGCTCTTTTAAAATGTCATGACCAAGTTTGATATCATTAACAGTTAAAGATCTGCAATTCTTGAGAACAATGCGTGCATAAAATTTACATCTACCTTAATTGGGAATGCACACATTAAAAGATTCTGTTACTATTCTCCCAAATGAAATGAATCCCTATTTGACTTCCTGCAAGCATGGATATTTATCAATATACCACTAAAATGCAAGTAGACCATTACCTGCCGCTCACGTTGGAATCTAATAATAGCCTTATCTTCATCTCCAAGACTCTCATCATTTTCCCCAAACCGTCTATCCAAGAACATATTAGCTTTCCCACTTTGCTTGTATTCTTGTAAGAGAGTCTTCTTTCTCTGCACAAAATCACCCACATTGCCATCCACTATAAATTTTCAAAATTATAGAACACACTAAACATTTGCTAAAACATAAAAATGCATGGAAATGCATGGGAATGATATAGCATTCCTCGTTTTCATTCTTAGCATTTGTTGCTGGAGACTCCAAATATGGATCTTATTGAAAGTAAACGCACTTCAAAACATAATATGTCAATTGAATTATTAGAAAAAAGATAATGAAACTTAAGCTTTTAGTGCCTTGATAATTTGAAACATTAAAAAATATTTAGAAAAGCATGTATCTATCATGTATAGACCTGTACAAAACAAAATATATCAATTGAATTATTTGAAAAAGATGAAGAAAATCAAGCTTTTAGTGCCTTGCATAAATTGAACCATGAAAAAAATTTAGAAATGCATGTATCTAGTATGTTTAGCCCTGTATGAGTACATATTGTCGGTAGTCTTTATGGGTGCTCATATTTTGTTTCTGCTCACAAAATAATTGTTCTACTATTGCTAAAGCATCTGAATAAATTTAAACCATTGCAGTGTAATGGTAATGGAGGACACCCACACAGATCTGACCCCAGTTCAAATCCCTCTCCCCATTTAGCATTCAAATAAATTTAAACCATGCAGTATAACGGTAATTGGAGGAGATTTATAAGAGCCTAGTCTCAATCAACATCCCTCCCCCTACATAGCATCCAAATAAATTTAAACCGTTGCAGAGTAATTGTCACAAAAATATCACCTATAACACAGCAGTCACATGATCAACCTGTCTAATCTCCCCCATGATCAACCAGCAAACATAAGCATTCAACTTAACCGTCCGATAGCTACTAAGCTACATAAAATGTTCTCAAATTAACAAAATTCAAAAACAAACAACAAACCAATGAACATCCATTCAAATACATAAACAGAAAACATAAAGATCCACTCAAATGCAACTAGTTTGAAAAATGCAGGAATTGGCAGACTTACTTTAAAATTGGCATGTTTACAACATAAACCTTAAACATTAAGCCACAGTGCCTCTGAGTTGTGGAGTGTAAGCGGAAAGATAATGAGCTGGGGAATTTACTAATAAAAAGCAAATACAATAAGATGAAAAAATTTGCGTACCTTTTCCATGGCTAATGAGCGGGAGAGGCCCACGCGACGCCCTTGCCCCTTCTGTTTTTTCCCTAGAATATTAAATTTCTTGCGTGCCCACAGAGTTTCAAACATATTTGCCTCCGAAGCATTTTTTCTCTTCTTCATGGCCACGGCATCTGGTGCCAAACCTGGAACCTTATTCTTCTTCTTCTTTGATTTATTTTTTCCTTCATTACCCTTTTTCTTTCCCATTGCTATTTTCTGAAGAGATTGTTCACAGGCAACAGACAGTAAAACAAGAAAGCATTTCACAGTTGATATTTTCTGAGACGCACAACCTCTACGTCTCTAATTAGGGTTTAAGGCTGGCGGTAACTTTTTATTTGCTACATGAAAAAAATCCCCGTTTATATATCTAATATTTTTTAATAAAATCCCTTTTTATAGGTATTTTGTTAATTAAATAAATGTTAACAATGATTGGGCAATTAATTTAGCTTTAACTAGGAGTTGCATCTACAATTATACTAGCAATTTCACTTTGGTGTGTAATGGGTGTGCTCAAGAGATGTGAAAATTGAAAGAAATACAAGAATAACGATAAAAACAATTATCATAAAATGACATATTGTATATCGTACTTTTTTATAAGTTGGGCAAATTTAATAGTTTATCATATGGACTCATTCATTTATCACCAATATCAAGTCATTGAAATCAAGGATAAGAAGATTTATATGTTAGAATTTGTAGTAAATATATACATGAAAATATGATCAATGTTCAATAACACTTCCAACAAGTATCTACAATATGAGCATAATACAATTAGGTAAATTAGTGGATTGAAGTCATTCCATAGAAAACCATTCTTTTGAACACTTCATACACTATTATAAAACGTCATAAATACGTCAAATGCAGTTCCATAAAACACTTTTCAACATATGATTGACATTATTTTAGCTTGAATATAAAAAAAAAAACCACTATTTATGAATAAAAAAGGAAAATAATTTTATATTCCAATTTGAAACTAAACTAAAATTTAAAGAATCTATTTTTTTACTCAAAATATATAAGTTTTATATAGATTTAACATAAAAAAGGTGTGTCCTACAAAGTTCCACAAGTAAGTGTGCATGCAATCAATCCATATATATGATGTTGGCGTGGTCATGTAAAGACCATGTTTTTAAGTTTGCTTAAATCTTCAATCAATTCTACTTTAGAAATATTACTATTTTCTGTCAAAATTGATTCTTCTATCCTCTTCTATTCTAAATAAGTGCCACGTAGTGGCGAGTACTTGACTTCATAGTATTGTAATAAAAATAAATATTTAGTTCTTAATTATAATATTGAATTATCGTAGATTTTTAATTATTGTAACTGCCACAGGGTATCCTCATTTGGCTTGCAAGATTCTATATTGTTTGTCATGACTGTGTTATTGTCATTTTGTTGTCATGATGAGCAGTACTCCCATGGCTCCATCATTATCCTTGAAAATATTTTCATGTATTGTCTCCATGGCTCTGATGACTATCTTATTAGGATTGTCGTGCCCTTTGATTGTTGTCTTATTAGGATTGTCGTGCCCTTTGATTGTGAATGGTTGTCGTGATGATTTCTTGAACCCTTTGCTACAAATAGCTCACTGCTCTTTTCAAGGGTTTGGCTTTACATCTTTTACATTGCTAATGATTGTCATAACATCACTATTTGTTGCTTCAAATCACTGAACATGGACTTTTGCTATTAGATCAAACCTTATATATTCCATTTGTTCTAAGACATCAAAATGACATCTTATCTTTGTTATTAGCCTCTTGACAAATGTTTCCATTGGCACTGTATCAACTCATATTGATGGCTTTGTCAAATACCCTAAGGCTGCAACAAACTTACTATGCTTGGCTTTGATAAGACTCATTTGGGTTGATCTTTCATAGCTCTGATGTTTGAAATGTACTCATGTTTACTTTCTAATGACTTTGTTGTCTAGATCTTGATAGGAAGGTTGCCTACTATCTTTGTTTGGTCATTGTATTTATCATTGTGTCTAGATAATGATTTGATTCTTTTGGAAAGAACCTCAAGCCTTAATAGTAGCTTGCTGCAAAAATATTATTACTACCCTATAGATGTATTCCATCTGCTACACTGTGGTATCTTTGTGCTTTCTTGAATAGAGGTATGTGGTTGTGACTCTTTCCTTGAGATGCATCTTAACTATGGAGTCACTGTCTTTTGGACCTAATGAAGTCTGAGAGCTTCTTCCTTTTGCTAACACTGCCTTTCATTACACACATATAGCTTTTGACTATATTCACCTCTTTGCCTTAAGACTTTGTTCTTGAAAACATGTGGCTTCCACTGTCATTTACTTACTAGTGAAAGCTCTTGAAGATGCTAGGGTAAGTGCACCAATATGGTGAACAGAAAAGTGGCCACATGCCAAAAAAAAAAAAAAAATTTCATAACCTGTGCGGGTTCTGAACATTCAAAAACCTGCTAGGCTTGGTAACACCAAGCCTAGCCAAAAATAATTTAAAAAACAAAAAGTTCCTCAAAACCACATTATGTTTTTTAATAAAAAATCAAAAGTTCCTCAAAACCTGTACGGCTTTTGAGGAACATTATTTTTTTGGGTAGCCCACGGGTTTTGGCCATTTTTAACGCCAAAACTCGTGGAACGGTAGCAAAAGGAAGCCAAAAAACCACAGAACCCGCATGGGTTTGTAATCATTTTGGATTTTTCCAGCATTAAGAGCAATTTTCAACAATGGCACGTGTCAAACAAGTAAGATTTGATTGGTTTGATTATTTTTGTTTGCATTTTAATTGAACTAGGGTTTTTTAATTGATTTATGTTTTGTTTTTATTAATTTAATGTCAGATTCTTCAAGCAATCCCCAAAAATGAAATAGACAACAAAGACCTCCTCCTGCACAAGCAACACAAGCAAATCATGTAAACATTGCACATGAGCAACAAGAAAACCCTCAAGAT
This sequence comes from Cryptomeria japonica, assembly GCF_030272615.1. Classification (NCBI taxonomy): domain Eukaryota; kingdom Viridiplantae; phylum Streptophyta; class Pinopsida; order Cupressales; family Cupressaceae; genus Cryptomeria; species Cryptomeria japonica. The sequence goes on from NC_081411.1 coordinate 790,882,769, forward strand.
GTTGCTCCACAACCACAAAATCCTCAAAACGTTGATCCTCAACAAACACCACCACCCCAAAACCCTCCACGTCCTCCATTAGATCATGTAGATGCCACACAAGAGGATCTCATCAATCACCTTACACAAAATAGTGCCCAAATTTCTATATTGGTGAATAGGTTGAGGTCCTCTAGGCTTGAGCACCACTCAACCCTCGCCACAATGCTAGAAACAATGGCCAATAGTGCAAATGAGGTATCTAGGGAGGTTAAGAAATGGGGTTCATGGAGGGATAGATGTCGAACATTTTATGCGGATGGGTTGTCATATGATCAAGTGAAAAAAAGGGCATACTTAAAGCTGACATATGTGCTCTTTTCACCAATCCTGTTACCAGTAACAACCTAGAACTAAATACGACTCAGTTTCCTATACATTGGTGTGTTCATGTTAGGCTGAAAGAAGCTTTTTGGGATAGGTGGTATATGGTCTTTGACCGACCACCTTGTAATAATTGGGAGGCGCCTCTATATTTTTTTAGAAAGTTGTATTGTGAGTTTATCCTCGGCGAGAAGTCGAATTACTTTGACATCCGACAATTTCAAGGTAGAGGGAGAGGCTCTGCGCAGGATAGACCTAGGGCCCATAAGGTGGTACAGCCACATCATAGGAGGCGTACAGCTCCTAAACCCATGGTTCATGTCACTCTCCCTATATATCCTTGAAGGAGTCTATGGAATTACAGACTCTTCAGGCAGTTGCATCATTGACTAATGTCATTGTTCAACATGGCACACAATTGGTCAAAGCAAAGGATGTACCAGCACCTATGGCACCTCCTTCATCAGCGACACCTCCTTCATCAGCGTCACCTCCTTCATTAGCATCACCTCGTGCATCATTTGGTACGGACCAGCCCATTCAGCATACGTGCACCACCTGCCAGGGTGTATGCTCTAGTGTAGACACTGACACAGATGAGGATGGTTCGACATCTCATTCGTGTACATGTTGCGGGAGTAGATGTCATGCTTCCACTGCAGAGGATGTGGCTCTCACCGACGACCTGATCAGTATGTTGTTCCCTCGCTATCAGACACAGGTGCGTTTAATTTTGTTTATGACATGTTATCAATTAAGTGACTAAATCTTATAAAAAAAATGAATTTTTATTTTTAGAACAATTTAAAGTGACATACAAATAAAATGCATTGCAGGGTGCAGCAGGTGGTGGGAGTACACCACATACTTTTTAGTCAACTCCACGGTCACAAGTAGTTTCACCACCAGAGGTAAAGATTTGTAAATTTGTTAAAAATATAATAATATATTGGTTTCAAAATATCTTTTGTTGATTATATGTATCATTACTTGGTGTTTTATATGGCTTATCAAGGGCTGAGATGTCTCAACTTGATGATATCATGCTTTTGGCCATTGACTTTGGCCGAGATAGCTATGCGGTACCATTTAGATTTATATATATTTTACTTAAGTGATATATTAAATAGATACTCTTTTCCCCTGTGTTAATTTTTTTATGTTAGTTTACCCCACCTGCCTCGAGGACATGTCGCGTGAGAAAGCCATCCTCTAGCACTCTGAGGCAGAAAAAGATATCCTCCCAATCACCCAAACGACAGAAGGTAATTCAGTACAATTTAAATTCATTCGTTGAACTGTATTATGATTAAACATGTATATGTAGATATTGATAAATGCACTAAATTTATTTGTTCTATATACATAAACATATGGGGTTTAGGGAATTAATGAATGCACCTGATGTCGATGAGGTTCAGCAAAGGGAAGAGATGATATCTTCATATTCACTTTGGATTGCATTCTTGCTTGTTTGAAATAACTAAATCCTTTTATGTTTATATCGTATGTTATCATTTTTCATAAGGAAATGGTAATAGCTGCATCAGATTCGACTAGGCCTCCTAAGGTTACATGAGAACTATACGAAATTTCGGTGTGCATTTGTTCTACATATGTTAAAAATATTTGTTCTATCTAGTTTGTCAACAACTTTGGGTTATTAACTTGTATAATTGTCTTTAACCTATTATAGCCCCCTTCCAAACTTCCTACTGATGTTCTACCATTCCATTTCATTAGAAGTCCTACACGTATAATATGGGATCCAACATGACAAAGGGAAAAGGTATGTATGTCTTAGATCAACTCCTTTTCACTAAGTGCACAACAAAGTTGAAACCCTCTTGTTAACTCATTTTGGATCACTTACCATGGCTATAAGAAATGATCATAACTGATTCATCTGTGACTTTGCCTCCTACGACCATAGCACATCCATTTGAGGCTCTGGTATGCTTTAGATTTTTAGTCTATTCATTTTTAGTTATTGTGTGTTATTTGACATATATGTTATTAACTTGTATTAATGTTGTTTTACCAGTTATAGCCCCCTTCAGGACATCCCACGGATCCTCAGCCTCACTCAATTGCAGAAGATAGAGATGAGGTAGTCAACATTTCAACTTCAAACAATTTAGAGTTCAGTATTTAGTTATCTTGATGTTATATTGAGAAAATATATCTGATTCGACATTTGAATTGTCCTTGTGCAGCCACATACTACTTTGAAGAGGCTCGATTTTGATGATCCACCATAGTCATAGATATCGATAGAGACATATAGTTGTAGTTGTGGTCATTGAAGGACAATTTTTTATATATATTCGATATTTGTATATGTATATATCGACTTTGACAGACATGGCACATGCCACATTTTTGTAACTATTGTTGATTTGGCATCTATGCCATTTTTTGATATGTACACGATTAGTGTTCATTTCGATTATATGAAACTTGATATTCGAACCAATTTGTTCATTGATATATATGAAACTTGATACTCTTGAAACTTAGTTATTTTCTATTGAAATGTGATCAAACTTGTTCATTTGTATATGTCTTGAAATGCGATCCAATTAGTTCATTACATGTAACTCATATGGCGTATACTTTTAAACTAGGTTGCTCATATTGTGTATACCCACATACCCAAGTACCGACACCAGTAATGCTGATATTGTGTATTTTGATTGAGTGAATTTTCTCCGAGTCCTTTTGAGGATTGATGAAAGTAAGCTGCATGAGTTTGAACATTTGAATGTGCAATGAAGTAATCTCTAGCTCTTTCATAATTTGCCTCACCTTTGAGTATGTCTTGGATTTCAAAGTTTTGCTTCATGACTTCACATTTGGAGAGAAATTCAAGTGTGAGAGTTTAGGAGTGAACTTCCGCTTCAAGCAACTAGGAGCGAAATACATATTTCAGGTATCAAAAGAGTTGAGCGAAGTTTCTTGTTTCATGAATCGGTGTTTATGAGTGAAGTTGATAACTTTAAGAGCTGCAAGCGTCAAATGAAATTATTTACTTTATGTTTGACCTGAGAGGAGAGAAATCATTCACTTCAAGGGTTGCTGAGGAGGAACGAAATTGTTACTTCATGTGTTTGAGATAAGGAGCGAACTTCGTGCATGAAGAGATTGGAGTGAAGTTATTATTTCATAAACTCGTGCTTCAGAGCAAAGTTTTCATGTATTGAACAAGGAGAGTGAAGTTTTATTAATTCATGAGTTGAGAGCGAACAAGATAACTTCGGGAGTTGATATTATGGAGCGAAGTTCATCATTTCAAGAATCAATTAAGACAATATTTGAGCTCCCAAAGCAGATTTGAAATTTATCTAAGGATGAGTCGGCTTAGGTAAGGTTTTCATTTAAATTTTATTCCATAACAAGTCGGCCTCAGGGTAAGAGACGCACCTATTCATCTAATTCACCTATAAAAGAAGAGTTGAAGCAATCATTTTAACATCAAATCAAACCAATTATCTCTTCTTTCGTCAAAAGTCATCAAAAATTGTCAGTGAGAGGTGGCAAAATAGTGCATCTTTTATTTTGCTCCTCGTGGGAACGAACCGTCAGTGCAAGCGCATCCGGGTGCTTGGGTTTACGCTAGGTGTGCCCTTGTCTTGCTCCCCAAGATGTCCAATTGTTCTGAGCCACCTCGTAGCGATGCTTTCCCTTGAGTGCTCAAAGTGGAAAAAATGGTCAAACTTTGACATCGTGTAACTTGGAGACTGTGGCACTTATGGACGAGTCATTTGAACCTATGGGGTCATGTTGTCTCTTCCTAAAAAAACCTCTCTCAGTTTCGGACAACTCGATTCCATTTTATTGTGGTGAGATTTTTATGTCGCATAAAAAACCATCAGTGAGAGGTGGCAAAATAGTGCACCTTTCGTTTTGCTCATTGTGGGAATGAACCGTCAGCGTGAGCGTGCCCAAGAGGCTAATTTTATGCTAGGTGTGCCCTTGTCTCTCTCCCCAAGACGTCTGATCATTCTGAGACACCTCGTAGCAACACTTTCCCTTGAGTGCTCAAAGTGGAAAAAATGGTCAAACTTTGACGTCACGTAACTCAGAGACCGTGGAACTTATGGACGATTTGTTCAAACCTATGGGGTCGTGTTGTCGCTACCTAGAAAAGCCTCTCTCGATTTCGTTTTCTTGTGGTGAGATTTATTTTTTGTCACATCAAAACCGTAAAAAACCGTCAGTGAGAGGTGGAAAAATAGCGTATCGTTCGTTCTGCTCGTCGTGGGAACAAACCGTCAGTGCGAGCGCGTCCGGGTTGTTGGTTTTACGCTAGGTTTTCCCTTGTCTCTCTCCCCAAGACGTTTGATCGTTCTGAGCCACCTCGTAGCAACGCTTTCCCTTGAGCGCTCAAAGTGGGAAAAACGGTCAAACTTTGATGTTGCGTAACTCAGAGACCGTGACACGTATGGACGGGTTGTTCAAACATACAAGGTCATGTTATCACTGCCTAAAAAAGACTCTCGATTTTAGACAATTCGATTCTGTTTTCTTGTGGTGATTTTTTTTTGTCGCACCAAAAACCGTTAGTGAAAGGTGGCAAAATAGTGCATCTTTCATTCTGCTCGTCGTGGGAACGAACCGTCTGTGCGAGCGCGTCTAGTGGTTGGGTTTACACTAGGTGTGCCCTTGTCTCTCTCCCCAATACATCTAATCATTCTAAGCCACCTCGTAGTGACGCTTTCCCTTGAGCGCTCAAAGTGGAAAAAAATGGTCAAACTCTGATGTCACGTAACTCGAAGATCGTGGCACTTATGGATGATTCGTTCAAACCTACGGGGTTGTGTTGTTGCAACCTAAAAAATCCTCTCTCGGTTTCAGACAACTTGATTCTATTTTCTTGTGGTGAGATTTTTTTTGTCGCATCAAAAACCGTAAGTGAAAGGTGGCAAAATAGTGCATCTTTCATTCTGCTCGTCGTGGGAATGAACCATCTGCGCGAGCGCGTTCAGATGGTCGGGTTTACACTAGGTGTGCCCTTGTCTCACTCCCTAAGATGTCTAATCATTCTGAGCCACCTCATAGCGACGCTTTCCCTTGAGTGCTCAAAGTGGAAAAAAGGGTCAAACTTTGACATCACGTAATTCAGAGACCATGGCACTTATTGATGCAAAGCCTTGTGACTTCTTCCAATCACACTCAATTGACCTAAAGATAATCAAACTCCAGTCATCCAATACTAGGTTTCTCACCCTTTCACACCTTGTCTCAATGCACTCTCAAGGCATCACCCAACCACTCAAATGGGGTTTTCAACTTCAATGGCTTAACCAAACATAACTCAGGGGTTTAACACACCTATGACACCCTGACACAAGATTCCACATGCCCAAGTTTACTAGTTCACTTCCCAATACACAAAACTACACTTAGGAGGCTTATTCCTACTAGCCCTTCAAATTGGGTAATTCAATAATAACTGAAAACTTTCCCAAAACACTTGGGAAAGAAAATTGCATATTCAGATACCCATTTGCAAGTTATTTAACATATGTCAGAATCAGACACAGTTATTTATAATCAAATAGTACAAATGTATAATCAAATGGTACAAATTTATTACAAATGTATTTATAATCAAATGGTACAAATTTGGGCTCTCAAAATTTGCAAATCAGCCCCATGGGCACTTTTTATATATGAAATTTGGCATCTAATATAAATGATCAGGATCATTACTGTTTATATATACAAAATTTTGCATCTAAATATGCAAATTACAACTCGTTGTTTTTAATACAAAATTTAGCATCTAGATATGCACATTACAACTCATTGTTGTTTTTTATACAAAATTTAGCATCTAGATATGCACATTACAACTCATTGATGTTTTTATATACAAAATTTGGCATCTACGTATGCACATTACAGCTCATATGCATATTACGGCTCATATGCATGTAGAGCACATCCAAAAAAGCGAAGTTACAACGTTTCGCAAAAGATATATACAAAATTGTCAAAATTATTCTACCATATTATAGAATTATTCTTCTAGATGCCCCAAAATCAATCAAGTGAACCTTCTGGATCAGCTCTAATCCATAGTGTCTCAAATATTGCCTCATGGTCAGATTCACGAACTTTCCACAAATCCTTGTTAAGAGGTCTACCACGATATTTAATCAAATGAATATTTGTTGCAACAAGAAGGTTTGAGTAATGAAGAATATGTCTATGTGTCTCAAAGTCCTCAAACAATCGGGCATTAGAATTTTTGATAGGGTGCCTCCATTTTATAGAAGGATAAGTTAATGCCAAAATCAATACAACGATTGATAAATAAATGAGTTTAAGAGGTCTCAATACAACTCGACACAACAACGGTACCTTCTAAGCCATGTTCCTGTCACAACAATAGATCCTATTGGGTACTCAAAACCCTCTCCATCAACCACTATAGAAGTCAATTTCTTTTTGGCCTCGATATAATGACACAAAAAGTAATTTGTTCCTTCTTCGTTGTTCTCACCCATAATAACTGCATAGACATGACCTGCATTTAATAAAAGGATATAAGTTAATACCAAAATCAGCATAAGTTAATACTAATAAATTGAGCTTAAAATTGTTTTTACCCAAGTAACAAATTGCAACCCTTTACCTGGTTCAACTATGTCTAATACATGGTCAAAATCCATTGATGCTTCAATCTAGTTCATTTGTAGTGCTCTAGGAAGTTGATATGTATCTAGGGTTTGCAAAGGTCTACAAGACCATTGGTCAACCCACTCTTCTGATTCACATTCATCCCACACAAAATGCATACACGAAGAACAAAAACATGCAATCTATCTAGTATAAATAACTAATGATGCTGCATTTGAACTTCTAAATGAATGCACGTCACTTGATCCTGTAAGTGTACAACAATCTAGATAGTTTTCAATGTTAGATTCATGTATTAACCAAAAATATATAGAAAACATAGACTTACATGCATTACCTGGTCCCATTGTAGAGTTACACCATTGCACAATTGTTTTTGCATCTATTAACATTGCACCACCTTTGTACTTCAATTCCTCTCTGGTAAGAGCTCTTTTCACACATGCTCCCACACCATCATGCTCTCCCTTTCCATGCCCTGCCTCAATGAAATTCCAAAAATTTTGCACACCACTTGTCACATGCATCCTAGTCAACCAGTAGAACATCCTTGCATTCTTGAATTGTGCGGTGCAATTATCCGACCATATTAAGTGTTAGTTGTATCTTATATCTCTTTCCCTTAAACTATCACAGAAGATTGTAAAGCATCCTTGCACAAACTCCGAGGAATGAGTACGATCATCGTTGATATAGAAGTGATATTCTCTTATAACCTTTTTGTCCTCCTCGGTGCTATCATGTGCATGCATGAATGCTATGTGTACCCAAATTGCAACTTGTGTAGAGTGGTAATACATAGATTGTACTTCATTTTGCAGCTTTAGTGTATAATTCTCAGAAAAATCAATGACAAAGACAATAGTTTCGAGGGGGAAAGTGTCCTTACACAACTTGAATTGCTCATCTAACCACCTAGCTCTATGTGTGTGACCTGTGTACTCATACATTAGTTTCTCTTGAAACATCTTCATAAAATCAACTATACGTGTATCCCTTTTCACTAACTCACACCTCTTAATTCTTTTCCATCTTTAACACCATATGTGACTGACTTGAATTTTCCAATAGAAACTAGTTCCTTACCAATTTCATGTGTGTTATCCAGATGTAGGCATCTATGCAACTGTTGCAAATTGCCACATGTAGGGCAAAAACCTCTCAAACACATCATCTTATGTTAAATGCACCCGTCATCTCATCTACATAGTACACTTGAAATAAATTCTCTCGGTGACTTAGGAGGTGCTTGTAGACCACATTCCTGCAAAACATCGTTAGTGTGCAAAGTACAACATATATAGCGATAAATATCATAATGCATGGAAAATTCAACATGGACCCTACAACAACATGTAGTACGTGCATGATTAATCTTAACATAAAATGGTTTTTTCATCTCAAAAAATCTTTGACTAATTTTAATACGAGGAAAGATTTGAAGAAACCTTTCATAAAATTGTGTTTGAGTTGTATCTAAATAGTGTTTTGGATGTGGCTCACAATTATTAATTCCAATTCACCTTCTAACAACATCTCTTTGGTTGGGTGAAACCCTTGTGTTGTCATGCCAATATTTCTCAATTAACATTCTTAGTGCATCAACAACAACCTTGTCCTTGTGTGGGAGTCTACCCGACAATGCCCAAAGAGAATTATTGTTAGGATCCTCGATTTTCTCTTGCCTCCCTAAGGCATAGTGTAATGTGGTTCTACTTATCCTTAATGACATGCTTGTTTTGCTTATTAAACGATGTTTTTTCATTTCCTTTCCCATTATGGTTGATGTGAGGACATGACGAGTAACATTAGCATCTTTAGTGCGTGATTTCGAACCAATGGCTTGGTATGGATCAAAAAGATTCTCACAATGGTTCTTTCACTATTATTTCCGGATGTTCTTAACCCCAAAATTTTCATTTTCTCTCTAAATTTCAGATTTTTAATCATTTTAACAACTAATTGGCATCTTCCACTTTGATTTAAGTTTTTAAAATACCTATTCCAAATTCTTCTAACCATTCTTCTACAAGTTCTTTTGGAAATTTTATCATGCATTGGCTTCACAATATTTTCATCGATGTCTATTAGGAACTTTGGTTTTCGACGAATTATTCTAAGAGGTGTTAAGATTGGTGCATACTCTTCATTTTCATTAGGTTCATTGTGTGCATTGATCACATTAAATTAAAATGGTATATCTTCTTCAATTTCATTAACATGTGCATTCACCAAATCATTTTCAAATGGTGTATGTTCATTACATTTTATTAGGTGCATTCATCATATGTATTTGAATTGGTGTATGTTGATCATTTTGATTTGGTGCATTCATCATATCAATTTCAATTGTTGAATATTCATCCCTTTCATTAGGTGCATTAGATGATGTACCTTCATGTAATCTCCTCATACACTCCCTTTGTCTTTCCTTTGTTGCATCTCTTTGTTCATTTGTTCCTCTCTTGTTCTTTCCCATTGTCCTACACATAACATCATGATGACAATCCACAATCAAATAAAAAAAAAACAACAAATCATCATCATTTTGTTATAATCTAAAGTAACAATAATAAAATAACTTTAAAAAAAATAAAAATACAAGACAAATCAATCATGATCAAAGCAAAAAATCAACAAATGATCATCATTTTGTTATAATCTAAAGTATCAATGATAAAATAACTTCAAAAACAATCCAATATACGAGACAAATCAATCATTTCAAAGCAAAAGTGACAAAAAAATATGAAAACCTGACTGTTACTGTCCCAAAAAAACATTGGTCTTAGTTCTACATAACCCGTACGAGTTATGTAGAACTAGGAACCAAATAGCAAGTGGAGAGAGAGAGAGAGAGAGAGAGAGAGAGAGAGAGAGAGAGAGAGAGAGAGAGAGAGAGAGAGAGAGAATGGGAGATAGGAAGAGAGGAATAGAATAGGATAAGGAGAGGGGGATGGAGAGAGAGAGACAGAGAGAGAAGGGGATAAGGAGAGGGGGGAGGGAGATTGGGAAAAGGAGAGGGGGAGAGGGAGATTGGAGAGAGAGAGAGAGAGAGAGAGAGAGAGAGAGAGAGAGAGAGAGTAGGGGGAGAGGGGTAAGAGAGAGAATATGAGATAGGAAGAGATGGAGAGAATAGGATAAGGAGAGGGGGAGAGGGAGGGCGGAGATGGGGATAATGTGATAAAGAGAGGGAGAGGGATGAGAGAGAGAGAGAGAAAGAGAGAGAGAGAGAGAGAGAGAGAGAGAGAGAGAGAGAGAGAGAGAGAGAGAGAGAGAGAGAGAGAGAGAGAGAGAGAGAGAGAGAGGGTGAGTATAGGATAGGATAATGAGAGAGAGACAGAGAATGGGATAGGGAGAGAGAATAGAAGGAGGAGAGGGTGAGAGACATGAGGTAGAGAGAGAACGAGAAGGAGAAAAGGGTGAGAGAATCGACAGAGAGATAAGTATGAGGGGGAGAGAGATGAGATAGAACTCAAGGAGGATAATTAGGGCTTAGAATAGACAGAGACGGTGATGGGGAAAGGAAGATGAGAGAGAGAGAGAGAGAGAGAGAGAGAGAGAGAGAGAGAGAGAGAGAGAGAGAAGAGAGACATGCATGTATACAAACATATATACATATATGTATATAAATATATGTATACATAACTATAGATATGCATATATACATACATAAACACATATTATATATGTATGTATATAGATATGTGTAGTAAATGCTAAGTTTACAAGCATACATTATTATGTCTTCATAACCTGTACGGGTTTTGTGAAACACAAAATAATGGTTTTAGTTCTGCATAACCCATACGGGTTATGTAGAATTGCGAATAGTAATTTTTTTTTTCAAAACCCCTGCGGGTTTTGGCTTGGTAAGAGGGTTGGAAAATGACCCTAAGGCTTGCAAGCCCATTTTCCCCCCATTTTTGTCCCTTTACACGTTTTTTCATCGTCCAACATAATTTCTCGACTTCGTCATCATTAGGTTTACAAATGATCAAGTGGGCATCTCTAAAATTACCACCATAATCTCACACGTCTTCTCAGTTTTCTGACCATATAATTTTTTCTATTTTTGGACAACATTAGCATAGTAAACTTTAATTTTCTTTACCAATACCTTGAAAGTCCTCACAAACATATGTCTACCATTTTTTTTAATAACTTTTGATATAATTGACCAAATTAAAAATAATTTATATATTATTGTTCTACACTAAAATCTATGCACTTTTTAAAAAAAAAGTTTGCATTTTTTATTATTTTGATGCAAGTTATGCCCAGCGCATGAACAAGTACCAAATTTTCAAGATGCGGTCACTTCAAAAAATTATTTAAAAAAAAAACTCAACGAAAAATTACAAAAAAAAACACAACTTCTAGATATCACTCTTACCTATCATCCTACCACAGGGTTTTGAAAAATACTAAATCTAACTATATATTTTGTGTAGCGCACGAAAACAACTATGTTATGTTTTTTTTGAAAAAATCAGGAACAATTTTTCGTGCGTGAGAGGTTTGACTCTCTTTATCTTATCCAAATCTTTTTTAAAAACAATATTTTAGAATCTAAATTCAAAGTACTACAATTCTTATTCTTTTCTTGACTCCTAGTTTTGAGTGCATGACCTTCAAATATCTCTTTGAAGTTCAGGTTTACCTGTTTTCAGAAAGCAAAAAAATGGCCAATTATACCCCCCTTTTTGTTCACCATCTTGGTACACTTACCCGCTACAAGATTGTCTTTCTAAAACTATGCATGAACATTTCATCGAATACCTTGCTCCCCATTCTAATGTGCAACTCAAGGACTCCATATATGAAGAATTGCTCTATGAATAGAAACTCATCAGTATCTTTGCCACTGCCTGCTCTATACTGCATCCACGGGTTCTTTTACTCCTTTGTTGCTTATAATGCCCTTCTTGACCAGATTAATCTCTCTTCTTAGACAAAGGACATTCATTCATGATGATTATTATACCCCTCCCATAAGAATGAGAAGGCAATACTAAAAATCAATGAAAACTTCATGAAAACCATGAAAAGATCACTCCCACAACAAAGATCGCATTTCAAAAGGCTTTCATCACTACCCATACTCCAACTTAATAGTCTAAAGAAAACCTAGAATGAAAAATTGTCATTGACTAACAAAGAACATTTAACAAATGAGAGTAAAATTTCATTTGCTTTGCAACCCTACCTCCCATTGTGAACTTTTGACCAATAGACAAAGAGATTCTTCTTGGCAAACTGATGTTCATCTCCAAATATCTCTAGCAAATTGATGTTCATCTCAAAAAACAGTCATTTTTGAATTGAGATATGCTTCTCGTTTATTCTTCATTTACTAACCCATCTCTTGAACTCGTTATTTCTTATTGGATCAGCTGATTTGAAACTCCATTTGAAGATCTGAGAAGACATGGTAGCTAATGCATGAATGTATATGTGGAACTAGGGTTATTTTGCCTTCTTTGGATGTGCAGTTAACTCTTTGACCATGAGTCAAAGCTGGCTTTTAGGAGTTTAAAAGAGTTTCACCAATCTGATTTCCCTCCTAAAACTTTACTTAAACAATACTAATCATGACAAAGGCTCTCTTGATATTTTAAATATTAAGGGTAAAAAAAATATTCCCTAAAACTATAATCCAATACTCCTAGCACAATTCAAACCAAGGGAATAAATTGGGCGACACTCCCTTCAATAAAATAGCATAAATAATTATAATATAAATATTATAGTAAAAATATACATTTGTCTTAAAAGCATGATCCTAATTTAATTAAAAAACATATAACTATAATTATAATTGTCGTGTGTGGGAAGTGGGGTACCTGCAGCTGCAACACAAACACTCAATAGATCATTACAAGCATGGTTAGCAAATTGAAATCAAACAAAAGATAAACCATGACAAAGTGACCTATCACCTCCTAAGAGATGCGAGTGTGGATTTTCTCTCAGATCTAGATGAGCAATCCCAGTGACTTTACTACACCAAGACGAAGGATTTAAAATGATATGATGCGCAAACTAGATGAATGCATGATTAAGCTATATTGATCCAAAAAGATAATTATGCTAATGATGTGCATAATTATGCTAAATGAAGATGAAATTAAGCTAGATGAGAGATTGATTATGCTATATGATTAAACAATTATGCTAGAAGATGATCAAATTAAGCTATATGTAAGATGCAATAAATGATAACAATGTTTAAATGACATGCAAGAATGGATATGCCTATAATAACTATTGGATTTGAGGAAAAATCAACTCTACAACTCCCAAAGATCACCTGCATGCAAACCTGTCACAGAAGGAGAGAAGCAAAAAAACTATGGAGGCCAGAATTTAGAGATCCAGAAAAGAGGAGTTATATTGATTGTGCAACAAGAATGAAATTCAATAATTACAGTTGTTATGAAAATACAAAGAGAAAATCCTTATAATAGGATACTCTAAACCCTAAAGAATTATAAGATTCCTAAGTTTAGCTTAAGCATAGAGTATAATAGACTAATAATTAAATAAATAATTATTAGCTAATAAAAGATTACTCTAACAATAACAATTCTTGAAATGAGATGAGATCGGATCTGCCTATAATAACAATGCTTAAATGATATGAGATGGGATCCTTTGTGCTCCAAAATGGGGGATATTTATAGGATTTCCAAGGCCAGGGGTGAGGTGGCAGGAATTAATGATCAAGATTAAATTTGAAGATATCAAGGGTAAAATTGGAGGAGGTTGGAGAAGAGGTTGGAGGGAGGGACACTTGTCATCTCTGTGGTGACAAGTATCAAGGAGCCTTGTGATAGTTTTGATACTTAAAGATAAGTACAGATGCTAAGCTAATAAGATGAGAGGGGAGGGGGGGGGGGGTGAATCATACAAACTTAATCTTCCATAAAAACAATAGATTCAACCTCGGTAACATATACTTCAGTAATATAACCAAAACTGCTAAACATGCAAACTCGAAAGCATATAAACATCATAATACTCATAACACCAGATTTAACATGGAAACCCAAATAGGGAAAAACCATTGTGGGATTTCGAACCCACTAAGAAATATACTCTTCTAGAGTATGCTCGGTTAAAAGCAAATCCTGTTAAAATTTACAAACACATTGCTAGATGTGACCCGATTAAGGGATTTCCCTCAGATCTGTTAGGATCTTCACCTTGTTAGAAGTGACCTTGTTAAAGGATTTCAAACACTCAATTAGAATGTCACCTTGCTAGAGGGTTTTACAAATAAGACTGTTAAGTCCACTCAGTTAAGAGATTTTTTGTCACTTCACAAAATAACAGTAACAAAAATCTATCTGCAACTTCACATCTAAAATGCTAAAGCAGATTCTTATTTGCTCAATACAATTTAGGACTTATCTTGTCCATCTGCTGGGCTCTATACTCTGTTATTCAAACAGGTCTTCAAGCTTATGTGCTCGGTAATCACTATGTAGCATCCTTGTGCATACACTTGCCCGCATACATTGTTTATCAACAGTTCCTTATTTATAAACAATAGCTAACCGCTTAATCTCCTTGATCTCATGTCCCATGATCAATCATAGCCATCAAATCTTCAAACTTTGACCAGGTTCAATGTATCCTTCGATCTAAAAACGTGTTACCCCGCCTTGGAACTTGCATACATTTCTTGGAACTTGTGCTAGGGTATTGCGGTTCAATCTGAGCTGTAGATCTTCCTGCCGATTTTCCTTTGCCATAGATTCTTTAACAAACTTCATTCACGGCATACCGATCATTTAATCATAGCCAACTCATCAACTTCCTTCATTAAATAATGCATGTAATCATTTAATGCATTCCGTTATTACTCGGTTGCAACTCGGTAAATACTAAACTTCACTCGGTAGACATTCTGCCTTCATTAACCGATAGCGATAACCTTAGGGTTTACCGACTAGGTTCCTTAGGGTTTACTGACTAGGTTCTTTGCTCGGTAACATAGTATAGTATTAACCTTACAATCAATAACATATGTATGATATCAAAACAATCTAAACATTATGATCTCATCATTGTCTAACTCGGTAATAGTTGCCCATTGAATAACTTATTTCTCCCCTTATTCATCATATTCTTTCAGTGTCTTTTACCGACATCTTTATACTCATCAAATCATACTTCTCAAGATATGGCAACATCATATTGAATTAGAAAATCAATTTCTTGACATCAATGACAAAATAATAATATTAAGACAGTAAAACATCCTTAATCAGTTATATCCATAATCATCAACAACCTTCTCAATATCCTTATTGAAATGCCAACAATCTCCCCCTTTGGCATTGATGGCAAAACCAATTGATTTGACCTAATTGATTCAGATTTCTATGAGATTCTAAAATGCTAAAATGCTCTCCTTCTGTCATCAGAATTCTCCCCCATACATTTGTCTTCTCTTCTTTTATCTTCAGTCTTCTCCAGTCTTCTCCCCCTTTGACAATAATGTCAAAAAGTAAAGAACTAAAACATAATTTCTTCCTGTATGAAGTGATTTCCTGCTGTTATGTATCAACCTAGTCTTGGTCATAGCATTTACGTCTTCAATTCCTATTCCCTGTATTGTTTCCTGCGTTGTTTCCTGCACACCTTTAGAAAACATCCTAAAGTGTGTAAATCAACATCAACTCCTAAAATATATTTTGTAGAGTCATCGAATTGATGCCTTCACCGAACTCGGTCAGTGAGTAGAAGATAGGGGTAGGACCCCTAACTTACTTCTGAGATACTCAAAAGTGTCCCTTGGTAGTGGCTTGGTGAAGATATCTGCTATTTGTTCCTTTATGCTAACATACTCCAACACCACTTTCTTCTCTTGAGCTTCTTCTCCAAGATAATGATATTTGATAGAGATGTGCTTTGTCTTAGAGTGCATAACAGGATTCTTTGAAATGTTAATGGCACTAGTATTGTCATAGAATATAGTTACTGGCTCGGTAACTTTCTCATTTATACCTTCTAACAGTTGTTTGATCCATGCTATGTTAGTACAATTCAATGCTACAACAACGTACTCAACTTCTGTTGTTGACTGTGAAACACATCCTTGTTTCTTGCTAAGCCAACTCACTAGTCTTTCTCCTAAAAAGAAAGTTCCTCCACTTGTGCTTTTCCTGTCATCAATGTTGCCTGCCCAATCAGCATTAGTATAAACTTTTAAATCAAAATCATTTCTTTTCTGATATACTAAGCCATAATCCTTAGTGCCTTTCAAGTATTTGAAAATTCTCTTGATTGCTGTCATGTGTGTTTCCTTAGGATTTTCAAATAATCTTGCAACTATACCTACTGCATGTGCTAAGTATGGCTTGTTGTGAACAACATATTGTAACTTTCTAATCATGGATCGATAAAGTGTCTCATCAACAGATGCAGATTCATCATTTTTTGATAGTTTACAGTTGGTAGTCATAGGAGTACTTACTGGTTTTGAATCCTCCATTCCAAATTTCTTCAAGATTTCCTTTCTATACTTGGATTGAGTAATGAAAATCTCATCTTTCATTTGTAGTATTTGTAAACATATAAAATGCTTTATCTCACCGATTAATGACATCTCAAATTCTTTGCTCATTTCATTTCCAAAGTTCTTACATAGAGAGTCATTTCCACAAAATATAATGTCATCAACAAATATGGTTGAGATCAGTATTCCATTGTCATCATTCTTCATGTAAATATTGTTGTTTTCACTTGTTCTTATAAAACCAATCTTGATTAAATAAGAGTGCAATCTTTCATACCATGCTCTAGGTGCTTGTTTCAAACCATATAAAACTTTGTTCAATTTACATACCTGATCTTTATTCTTGTCTTCAATAAATCCTTCAGGTTGTTCAATAAAAACTTCTTCTTCTAATATACCATTTAGAAATGCAGATTTGACATCCATTTGATATACCTTGAAATTCTTGTAAGCAGCATATGCCAACAATGTTCTTACTCCTTCTAGTCTAGCCACAGGTGCAAAAGTCTCACCATAATCAATTCCTTCTTCTTGGGCATAACCTTTGCAAACTAGTCTTGCTTTATTTCGAATGACCTCTCCTTTTTCATTCAGCTTGTTTCTAAAAATCCACATTGTACCGATTACATTTTTGTCCTTTGGTCTTGGGATTAGTGTCCATGTCTCATTCTTCTTGATTTGATCAATCTCTTCTGTCATAGCATTCATCCAATCTTCACTGTTAAATGCCTCTTTCACTATTCTCGGTTTAAATTCAGATATCAGACATGTGTTCTGTCTCGGTTTATTCCTTGTCATCACTGGATCATCCTTATCTCCTATAATCTGACTTGGTGCATGATGTCTTCTGACATATTTGGCTAATACAGGCTCCGTAGGCTCTGTATGATCTTCTTCATCACTCGGTAACTGAATATTCTCTTCATTTCCTTCGGCAGTTTTCTCGGTAGGACTTGTCGGTTGAACATAGACAAATTCATCATAATCTTCTAGTTCTTTGGAATTTCCTTCATCATTTCTTTCTACAAATTCATCAATTTTCATATTTGCGCTTTCTACTATTTTGTTAGATGATTTGATCAGACATTTAAATGCTTTACTTCTAGAAGAATAACCAAGAAAAGTTCCTTCTTCACTTTTCTGATCAAACTTGCCATTTCTACCGTCCTTGTGTACATAACATCTACAACCAAAGATTTTAAAATAACTCACATTAGGTTTCTTGTCATACCAGATTTCATAAAGTGTCTTCAAAGTACATTTCTTCAGTTGTACTTAGTTCAGGGTGTAAACTGCTGTGCTTATTGCTTCTCTCCAAAATGTTTGTGGCACTTTCTTTTCAATCATCAGGGTTTTGGCACAATCCACAATAGATCTATTTCTTCTCTCAGCTATTCCATTTTGCTATGGAGTTCTCAGTGCAGAGACTTGTCTTTTTATACCATGATCATTGCAAAATAAGTTGAACTCATCAGATGTGAACTCTCCTCCTCTGTCTGATCTAAGATATTTCAGTTGTCTTCTTGTTTCATTTTCAACTCTTGCCTTGTACCATTTAAACATTTGAAAAGCTTCTGATTTTTCTCTTAAAAACATTACTGACATCATCCTTGAGTAATCATCCAAAAATAATATGAAATATTTATCACCATAATAACTTTGAACTTTCATAGGACCACAAAGATCAGTGTGCACAAGATCTAAAATTCCCTTAGAAGTGTAAGACTTACTTGTAAAGCTTGATCTTGTCATTTTGCCCATCTGGCATCCTCGACACATAGAATTCTCAGGTTTTTCAAGACTCGGTAGACCTCTTACTCGGTGCTTCTTGCTTATTTTGATCAGATTATCAAAATTTACATGACAAAACCTTTTATGCCATAACCAGGTATCATCTATCTTTGCATACAGACACTTATTCCAAGTTGAGTCAAGGTGAAATGTGTTACCTTTTGTTTGTGTCCCGGTAGCAGCTAACTTTCCATTCTTGTCATGAACTTTGACAATTCCTTTATGAAATTCTATTTGGTATCCTGTATTGTTTAGCTATGCTACACTCAACAAATTGTATTTCAAACCTTCAACCCAATAAACATCATTGCATCTTGCATTATCAAGAAGTGTTATAGATCCTTTACCTTTTACTGGACATGGTGCATCATTACCAAATCTTACATAGCCTCCATCATAGTCTTCTAACATAACAAACTTGTGTTTATCACCTGTCATGTGATGTGAGCATCCACTATCTATGATCCAAGAATCATTAGTATTTATGTGAGATAAAAGGGCTTTTTCTTCATATCTTTCTTCATCTGATCCATCTTTGATAGCCACATAAAACTACTTCCTCTGTATCAGTTTCATTTGATTTATCATCATTGGATTCCTCATCGGCTATTAAGCATGTCTTTCTATCTCTTCTTCTGAAGTCTCGGTGTCCTCTGTAATGATTATCTTTCTGTCTATCATCTCGGTAATCTCTCTTTTTAGTAGAATCTTTGTCAGGACAGTTAGAAGCCATATGTCCTATCTTATCACAATTGAAACATTTCAAAGGTAGTTTTTCTTTATACTTACCTTTGCCTCTTGGTAACCTTCTGGCTAATAGTGCTTCAAACTCTTCTTGCTTTCTGATTTCCTCATACAGTTTGTTTACTTCCTCCATGTTCTTGCGAAATCTTTCACTTGCTCCACTGTGATCTCCTTCAGAGTACTTATACTTTCTTTCATTGTAATCATTAGATCCATCAAGATGAAAAGAACTAAATGCAGATTCAACTTTATTTACCGATGACCCACTGTTATCAAAGTTACTTAACTCAAATGCATGTAGCTTACCAATAGTAGCATCTAAAGAAACTGACATATTAGGTACAGACCTCAATTCATTGATTGCAGAGACTCAGATTGCATAAGCTGGTAGAAGGGTTCTTAACAACTCACTTGTTATATCCTTTTCTTCAATAGTTCCACCTGCTCCTTTAATTTGATTGACAATCTCCTTTAGTCTTGTATTGTACTAGGTTATGTTCTCACCTTCATTCATCCTCATAGATTCAAGTTGTCCTCTTAGACTATCCACTTTTCTCTTTGAACATGTTCATCTCCACCATACACAGATATGAGCTTGTCCCACATTGCCTCTGCATCATTGCAACCTTCTAGATCATTAAACTCTGAATCGATCAATGTAGATGTTATTTCAATCATTTCTTGGATATGTTCTTGCTTTGCCTTTATCTCTTCCATTGTCAATGGATAGGTGCTCGGTGTGATGAAATCATTCTCCAGGTAATATACAACATATTCTCCAACTCCTGATAGGTGTAGCTTCATCCTTTTTTGCCATGTAGAGAAACTTGACTTGTTCAGCTTCGGTGCATCCCTCTTATACATCTTTGGATCTTTGCGTCAAGTACCTTTAAACTTTTTCTTCCGGAGTCCAAAGCTTTGATACCAATTAATAATTCTGATACTTAAAGATAAGTACAGATGCCAAGCTAATAAGATGAGAGGGGGGGGGGGGTGTGAATCATACAAACTTAATCTTCCATAAAAACAACAGATTCAACCTCGGTAACATATACTTCAGTAATATAACCAAAACTGCTAAACATGCAAACTCAAAAGCATATAAACATCATAATACTCATAACACCAGATGTAATGTGGAAACCCAAATAGGGAAAAACCATTGTGGGATTTCAGACCCACTAAGAAATATACTCTTCTAGAGCATGCTCGGTTAAAAGCAAATCCTGTTAAAGATTACAAACACATTGCTAGATGTGACCTGGTTAAGGGATTTCCCTCAGATTTGTTAGGATCTTCACCTTGTTAGAAGTGACCTCGTTAAATGATTTCAAACACTCAATCAGAATGTCACCTTGTAGACGGTTTTACAAATAAGACTGTTAAGTCCACTCGGTTAAGAGATTTTCTGTCACTTCACAAAATAACAGTAATAAAAATCTATCTGCAACTTCACATCTAAAATGCTAAAGCAGATTCTTATTTTCTCAATACAATTTAGGACTTATCTTGTCCATCTGCTGGGCTTTATACTCTGTTATTCAAACAGGTCTTCAAGCTTCTGTGCTCGGTAATCACTATGTAGCATCCTTGTGCATACACTTGCCCGCATACATTGTTTATCAACAGTTCCTTATTTATAAACAATAGCTAACCGCTTAATCTCCTTGATCTCATTTCCCATGATCAATCATAGCCATCAAATCTTCAAACTTTGACCAGTTTCAATGTATCCTTCAATCTGAAAACGTGTTACCCCGCCTTGGAACTTGCATACATTTCTTGGAACTTGTGCTAGGGTATTGTGGTTCAATCTGAGCTGTAGATCTTCCTGTCGATTTTCCTTTGCCATAGATTCTTTAACAAACTTCATTCACGACATACCAATCATTTAATCATAGCCAGCTCATCAACTTCCTTCATTAAATAATGCATGTAATCATTTAATGTATTCTGTTATTACTCGGTTGCAACTCGGTAAATACTAAACTTCACTCGGTAGACATTCTGCCTTCATTAACCGATAGCGATATCCTTAGGGTTTACCAACTAGGTTCCTTAAGGTTTACCGACTAGGTTCTTTGCTCGGTAACATAGTATAGTATTAACCTTACAATCAATAACATATGTATGATATCAAAACAATCTAAACATCATGATCTCATCATTGTCTAACTCGGTAATAGTTGCCCATTGAATAACTTATTTCTCCCCTTGTTCATCATATTCTTTCTGTGTCTTTTACCGATATCTTTATACTCATCAAATCATACTTCTCGAGACATGGCAACATCATACTGAATTAGAAAATCAATTTCTTGACATCAATGACAAAATAATAATATTAAGACAGTAAAACATCCTTAATCAGTTGTATCCATAATCATCAACAACCTTCTCAATATCCTTATTGAAATGCCAACACCTTGCTCACAAGAGGGCAAGTTTCCAAGGGAGGAGACATGTGGCATAAGTGCCATGTGTCTCAAGTGGAGAATATCCAACCCATAGGAGGTTAGGATAAGGAGGTTAGGATGGGGTTAGATAAACCAAAGATTAGGTTAGGGGTTGGTTAGGTTAGGTGGTTAGAAGTTTGAAGCCATGTGGGGAATTTGAATTTAAAAAATTAAAATAATAGGAAAAGGCTAATTAACTTTCAACAACTCATAAATTGATTTGTTTTAATTGATTAGGGGATTAGAAGAAATGAATTAAATGAGGAGAGGATTAATTAATTCAGATTATTTAATCAAAGGGGACTATTGAAATGAACATATTAAATAAATCTTTAGATTTATTAATAAGTAGATGAGTGGAAGAATTTAATCAAATTTCTAATGAATTCAATTAAATTGGGGAGGGGGATTAATTAAATAATTGCTTTTTTAATTAACTATCTTCAGACCATTTTTAGGTGGATAACTGTTAGAAATTTGATTAAATTCTTCCACTCATCTACTTATTAATAAATCTAAGGATTTATTTAATAGGTTCATTTCAATAGTCCCCTTTGATTAATTGATTCAAAATAATTAATCCCTCCCCATTTAAATTAATTTCTTCTAATCTTCTAATTAATTAAAACAAATCAATTTATGAGTTGTTGAAAGTTAATTAGTCTTTTCCTATTATTTGAATTTTTAAATTCGAATTACCCACATGCCTCCTAACTCCTAACCATCCCTCTAACCTAGCCCATTCCACCTAACCTTGGGTTTAACCAACCCTATCATATCTTGCACATCCTAACCTCCTATGGTGTGGATATTTTCCTCTTGAGACACATGGCACTTTGGCCACATGTCTCCTCTCTTGGACACTTGCCCTTTTATGAGCAAAGCTCCTTGACACTTGTCACCACAGAGATGACAAGTGTCTCTTCCTCCAACCTGTTCTTCAACCTCCTCCAATTTCACCCTTGATATCTTCAGACACAATCTTGATCGTTGATTCCTGGCCTTGGAAATCCTATAAATATCCCCCATTTTGGAGCAATAAGAATCCCATCTCATTTTCATCTTATGCATTGTTACTATAGGCATAATATCTCTTAGCATATCATTTGAGCATTGTTATTATAGGCAATTGCATCTTAGATCTAGCTTAATTTGATCATTTTCTAGCATAATTGTTGAATCATGTAGCTCAATCATTCTCTTTTCTATCTTAATTGCATCATTATCATTTAAAATCCTCCATCTAAGTGTAGTCAAGTCGTTGGAATTTGCTTATCTAGATCTGAGAGCAAATCCACACTCGCATCTCTTAGGAGGCGATAGATCGCTTTGCCATGGTTTTATCTTTCTTTGTTTTAAATTTGCTAACCATGCTTGTAATGATCTATTAAGTGTTTGTGTTGTAGCTGCAGGTATCACACTTCACAGGCACGACATTTTGGCACCCACCGTAGGGCCGAAAATCTCATTTTTGGCCTCTCAAGCATCATTAAACCTTCATTTCTAACCGGGCTGGAATCAAAATTTTGTACGAGCTCCTTTTCGGTCTCGTACGAGCTCCTTTGTGCAGTGATACAACAATTCATCTTGAATCGTACGAGCTTTTAAGGAGACTAAAGTGTCATACGAGCTCTGTTTTGCACTCGTACGGTCCTGGAAGGGCACTCGTACGGTCATGTAAATTGTGTCATACGAAATTTTTTTTTGTGTTTTAAAAGCAGTTTGCATTTTAAGGGTTTCATGCTTCAATTTGGTTATTACTAATGCTAACCCTGGTCTGTTTGTAAGTTTTTCGATAGCCTAACTGGTTTTTGCAGGACGATTGTCGAAGATTACGCTTGTCAAAGCTTCATTTCAACAAAGCACATCATGACTACTAATGCATCTATTTTGCAGGTTGCCTAAGAGGACTCAACTAAACCTATGTCTTCTTTAATTTTTCTAGGCACACTTGATTTTGCTAATGGAAATGAACAATCATGTTTTTTGTGTTTTGATGATAGGCGAGTATGCTCTCACCTTTCTTAGGTGATCAGAAAGCTAGACTCATCCTTTGCTTTCATTAGTGCATTTCTTTAGCGGGCATGCCCTCTCAAGGAGCTAATAACTCTTAGCCATTAAGGCCGGTGAGAGGGGAACGACCTAAGTGGGAATGGCTAATGCCAAGTACTCCAACCCACTATAAAATAAATGTGATTTGATGAAAATTAAGTCAACGACAGTACTCGGGAATATCTCTCCTTCGTACCTTAAGGTATATCAAACCTTGGTTTTCAAGGCTGGGAGACCTCTTAATTGAGTTTATACCTCGACGCGCCGAACAAATCCCTTACTAGTTCTGGTTAAATTAGAAGCTACTCGATTCACCTCCGAAAGGATTATAATCTTTTTGCAAGAGAGATAGTAACTCTTCCAAGACACTTGCCATATCGTGCCCCCGTTAGCGTTTGGAGTCAGATAATACGACGTTGAGAATCCATTGTGTGAGACTCAGCGGTCGTATTCTAATTAGCTATTGGGTGTGTACCCAAGCTTGCAAGCAAAGGTTTTCTCTCTCAGACAACTCCCTTAGGTAGCGTAATGTGCTTGAGGTCACTTATCATATCGTGTGTTTGCTGTGTATTCATCCCTTAAACAGAAAATCAGACATTTAAAACTAGAAAACATAAGCAAAAAAACCAAACTTCACTAATCATAATTTTGCCAAACAAACATCTTTATCTCCGTTTTGTCCTCTATCGTACGATTTTGTTATTTTGTTGTATGAGGTATCTACTTTGTCGTATGGTCCGGTGAGAATTGTCGTACGATCATGTTTAGCAAAAAATTTTATGTTATCTTTCATCGTCTGGTCCAGTGATAATTCTCATACGAGTCATCTTAGCAGAGGATTTTATGCCATCATTTGTCATCTAGTTCTGTGAGAAAGCTCATACGAGTTTATGTCTTCTGTCGTGTGAGATTTCTAGTTTGTCGTATGAACCTATATAAATTATCGTTCGGGGCTGTGTAGTCTATCGTACGAACTTCTGTCTCTGTTGGTCAAGAACTGTCTTCTTGCACATCTTTTTCAGGTCTGTCATATTTGGTCAATTTGCAGTGATCATACGCACCTGTTATCTGTCATTTTATGCTTGGATTGTCTTCTTGGTTCTCTTGGTCAAGATATCATCTGTCAAATCGGATTCTAAAGCTAAACACCTCAAGATTTTCAAGTATTCACATTCAACAAGTTCAGATCTAAACATCTCAAAGTGCATTATCACCCTCTTTGATAAACTGAACACCCAAAACATAGTTTCTCATCAGGATCTATCATCCTCTATCATGAAACTACAACGCTTGGTTAGAATAATCTTGTCCCACATCGTAGGATATATCGTTCCTACTGGACTTGGTTTTTATCAAATCATCATCATTGCACTCCAAAACCGAAGATCGAAAAACTTGCAAACTTTTAAACACTTGAACCATCTTTTCGTGTCATATCGCTCTATCACATTTACATTGACAATTGATCACTTATCGAAACAACTTTTGGACAATCGAACCCCTGAAATGGAAACAAAAACATTTACAATAGTTGAATCATATCAACAGACATACCAAAGCAAAACACAAGAAGAAAACATGACCAACCAACATATCAAAGAAATCAAAATCTAACTATGTCAAAATCTCACAAGGATTCGAATACATCTCTAAAGAAAGGTGGTTCTTTTATGCAACTCTTAAAGATATCCCTAAAGGATTTGGCTAATCAAAATCAAAATCGTGCACCTATGTCTAGTAGTGGCTCATCCCTCCATAAGAAAATTGACTCTCCAAAGGCATCTATTCCTACACCTCTTGAAAACTTACAAGAACCTTCCATAGCATCCTCACCAAAGAATACATCCAAAGATGAAGTTCCCCAAGGGATATCCATAATGGCCATCAAACCTATTTCAGAGGATCCTATTCAAAGCTCATCTCCTTCATATCCAAGCATTGATTCCTTGCAACATCCCCATAATGCTCCCTTGCAAATCGAAGTCATCATTCATAGAATGCTCGTTAAACGTGTCTTGATAGATGGGGGAGTTGGCTTGAACATTTGCTCTTTGAGTCTTGTCTGTGCTCTAGGTTGTTCAGAAGATGCAGTTGATCCCCTGAAAAAGATCACATTCAAAGCATATGATGAAGAAGAACATTCCTCTAAAGGAATTGTGGTATTACCCATTAGAGTGGGACCTTTGCAGAAAGACACAACATGCCAAGTTCTAGACTTGGACTTATCATACAACATACTCTTGGGAAGACCCTGGATATAGGACATACAAGGTATTACATCAACATGTCATCAGTGCCTAAAATTTTCATACAATGGGTAGGAAATCACAATATCAGCAGACTCAAATCCATTGCAGTGTTGTAGTGATCTGAAATTAGCTCAAGAGGTCATAGTTTCACATAATAGAGAGGCAGCATTTTCAAGCACGCAATCCAAGGAACAATAATTTGCATCAATTTTGTCAAACATGAAAAAACAAATGCAGCTAAGAGATCGAGGGAATGAAGAATATTTGATATCGTGGAAAAACAAACAAAAGTAACTTCAAATTGAAAGGGAAGAAGCAGATGTAGATGTCGATTTCACGCGTATGTAGGGCAAACGTTAGGAACTAGCCTACTTGAATCAGAATCACATTCGGCTGACATTGACTTAATCGAGGACGATCAAGAGCTACTTGTGAGAGGTCATTCTGACGAGAGTATCATTCTAGACATGGAAATACATATTGAAAGCTCTAACATCTCTATCATGACCCCTAATATCTTTGACATAATTCAACATGAGGATCCTTTATCCTTAATCCATCCTGAACCTATGGACTGGGAAAATGAAGGACATACTTCCATTGATACCTTTCCTAATGACCATGTCATATATGTATATCTTAACGCAATCAAACCCACAACAACTCTCACCAGAAATTTCAGCAACGCATCTTCCAGTCAAGTGGGTGCCAAATCTCCTAGTCGCAAAAAAGAAAATAAAGAAAACAATATCAGGTCTAATGCTGAAAACCTTTTCTTGGCAACATTAGACCGAAAAAAAGTAAATATAAAGGACGCATCTAACGGTGAAAACCTCCTCAAGGTGCCAAAAGATGGGAGATTTGACACCTTACCTGAATTCTATCAAAAGAAGTCATCTATCTTGATCGAACCAACAGAGGTAGTTATCATTAGCACAACTGATCTATATCCAACAACTTTTCTATCAAAACTAGCAAGGCAAAAATATTTGGAACCCTTTAAAAGATGGCAAATCAATTTTACCTGGTCATATACAAACACTCCGGGGTTCAATCCATATCTTACAATACATCACCCGAATATCAGTCCAGGAGCAAGCATGCTATTCATCACACCACAAAGTCATACAATCCCAAAAGCATACAAATTAAGCTTTCCATGCACCAACAACACAACAAAGTATGAAGCTTTGGTTATAGGTATCAAAATGGCTATAGAATGGAACATTACACAACTTCAAGTCTTTGGAGACTCTCAGCTCATCATCAATCAAATCAATGACGATTATCAAACAAAGGACGAAAAATTGATGCCTTATAAAAATATGGTTTATGATATCAAGAAATACTTTGTAGAAATAACTTTTCAGCAGATTCCAAGGAATGACAACAAAGCAGCAAACGCCATGGCTACACTTGCTTCTCTCCTTCAGACACAGGAAAATCAACAGCGTTATGAATTCCTGGTGGAAGAGTTGTTTTACCCTGCTCATAATTGTCCTGATTCCCAAACTATCTGTCACCTTGTTGGGCATGATTCATCCCATTATGGCCAAACTTACACATACCTGAAAGATAACACCTTACCTCCCGACTTATCGAAAAATCAAAAGAGAAACTTTATTCACCAATCCTCCTATTTTACTCTTGTCGCGGACACCCTATTTAAACAAGGTCTAGATGCTACTCTTTTAGGATGTCTCGAACAAGAAGAATCTGAGAAGGCCTTACATGAAGTCCATAATGACATTTGTGGCACTCATTCAAGTGGTCTTACCCTTTAAAAAAAGCTCATACGCTTGGGCTATTATTGGCCGACAATGGAATGAGATTCTTTTCAGATAGCTAGAACATGCAAACAATGTCAGATCCATGTGAATTTGATTCATGCACCAGCACAAGAACTTTATGCTTTGGCAACATCTTGGCCTTTCTGCCAATGGGGTCTTGATCTAGTAGGAAAGATAAATCATTCTTCATCTAATGGTCACAAATTCATCCTTGTAGCTACATAATATTTCACAAAATGGATCGAGGCAGTACCTCTCACAAATATCACAGGAAAACAAATTGTTGCATTTATCTTGAATTACATCATCTGTCGCTATGGAATACCAATAACCATTATCACTGATAATGGGCGATTGTTCAAGAATCAGGTTGTACAAGAACTATGTGAGAAATTCAAGATCCAATACAAATTCTCTACACCCTACTATCCACAAGGAAATGAGCAAGCAGAAGCATCAAACAAAACTATTTTGAAAATCTTCAAAAAGACAGTGAATGATGCTGGAAGAGATTGGCTTATTCAATTAAACCCTTCTTTATGGGCCTACTATACCAGTATCTGCACACCAACAGGTGCCACACCTTTCTCCCTTATTTATGGATCAGAAGCAATACTGCCAATAGAAGTAGAGATACCTTCTCTACGAGTATCATTAAAAGGTCTCATCCCAGATGAAGAACAACAAGTATCTAGATTACAAGAGTTAATATTAATCCATGAATGAAGACAAAATGCCTTTGATCATTTAAAGGTATATCAACAAAGAATGTGTCGGAGTTATAATCATAGGGTCAAAACACGAGTCTTTCAAGTTGGGGAGCTAGTACTAAAGGAAAATCCTCGCAACCAGGCAGATCGAGAAAAGAAAGGAAAGTTTTAACCAAACTGGTTAGGTTTGTTTGTGGTCACAGCAGTATTTGGATTAGGAGCATATCAGCTATCAACATAGGACAAAGATCAGCTCGACGAACCCATCAATAGCATGCATCTGAAGAAATTTTATGTCTGAAAATGTGAAAAAATCAAAAACAGTGAAAAAGCAGAGAAAAAAAAAAGGTGAAAAAACAGAAAAAAAAAAGAAGTGAAAAAAGCAGAAAAGAAGTGAAAAAGCAGAAAAGAAGTGAAAAAGCAGAAAATCAAATATGAGAAAAAGTGCAATTAAAACAGATGGTGAAAACCTGGCAAACAGGCGCTATATGTCCGCTAGCTCTTCCATCTATTAGTTCATGCGTCTTTCTGCTTGCATTCATTTTCCATCAGCATTGTCCATATCCATCATGAAGCCTTTGTACATATGCAGGCATCCCAGCTAATCTCTCGCCATGGTTTGGATCATTGAGTATATCATAACAACTTTGTTTCTAGGCTTGGGGCAAAATCTTGCACCTAGCTGGGGGCAAAATTCTTGATCATTTTGATCTTAATCAAACAGGTAGAACAAACAGTTAGACAAATCTTATCAAGCAAAAACTGAGACACATCCAATGTTGAACATGAGATCAAATTATCAATCATCAACCTATCACAAAGTCATTATAAGAACATTTGCACACTTTTCAATGGGTGATATCTTTTGGGTAATGATCTTAACATGATTGTTCAACTTTTCTATATTGATTTTCGCTATCATGATTTTTGAGTGACTTCAGGATGTCTTTGACTAGAGGAACAAGGAAGAAACATGATATTTTTCTTGTCTATTGTCTGTAAATTAATCATTAATATGTGCAAATTTGTCTCGGGACATGACCATCAGAGTATCATTGAAGACATTTCCGATTTGCATATTAAAATGGTTAATACTGCATGTTTTACGCAAGTAACACTCAGGTCATTTTGGTTTAATTATACCTTGATGCTTGTGCTAACTTGCAATATCAAAATCCAGGAAGGAAGTGCTAAGGTCATCATGGTTTAATTATACCATTGATGTTTGCACTCACTTCCCACATTTCAAAAGCTCAATGATGACAAAAATGCAATAATCAAGTGACTGGTTTGATTGTAGCTTTGCATTTCATTTGCATTGGCATTTGCATTTAAGCTTGCATTTCATTCTTGCATGGGATCTCACATGCTCATTTTATCCAAGGTTAAATCTATCGCAGGAATCATCAAGGTATCATCACAAGTGTATACGCAATTAGACTGATGACTCATATCTCTCCAGATATTGTCGTCCTAGCGAAAATCTTATGCTACCCTCTCAACAGAACCAAAATCAACATATCCAAATCTTCCTGCAACTTGATATCAACAAACTGTCAGTTCTTTATCTAATCAACCCTATCAATTCGATCAATAAATCAAATTTAATCGATTCTATCATGTCTTATACAGGATGTATCTTTCTTGAAACTAGACGTTCTGATCATGTCTTATACAGGATATGTCATTCCTGAAACCAGACGCTTTGATCATCTTTGTCTTATACATGAGGTGTCATTCCTGAAACCAGGCTGAATCTCGATCTTATCAATCTAATCAATCAAGCTTTATTAATAATCAAAAACCACATCACCGTGATCGTAGAACTCATATTTTCATCAACCAAATTTGCAGACATCAAATCATTTCTAATCGGGATATCAATTTCGCAAAGATCCAAAACTACAAAGGTCAATTATCTCAATTGATCTCCCGAGGGGGCATCATCATACCGCAATCTATCAATCAATAGCTGGGGCATCCTATCGAACCAATATCATCATCAAAATGAGATTATTCTTTGAATCAACGCATCATCACACCTTGTTTCAAAGAGAGGCAAAATGTATACACCTAAAAATGGTCTGAAGATAGTTAATTAAATAAGCAATTATTTAATTAATCCCCCTCCCTAATTTAATTGAAATCATTAACAATTTGATTAAATTCTTCCACTCATCTACTTATTAATAAATCTAAGGATTTATTTAATAGGTTCATTTCAATAGTCCCCTTTGATTAATTAATTCAAATTAATTAATCCCTCCCCATTTAAATTCATTTCTTCTAATCTTCTAATTAATTAAAACAAATCAATTTATGAGTTGTTGAAATTTAATTAGTCTTTTCATAATATTTGAATTTTTAAATTTGAATTACCCACATGCCTCCTAACTCCTAACCATCCCTCTAAGCTAGCCCATTCCACCTAACCTTGGGTTTAACCAACCCTATCCTATCTCGCACATCCTAACCTCCTATGGTGTGGATTTTTTCTTCTTGAGACACATGGCACTTTGGCCACATGTCTCCTCTCTTGGACACTTGCCCTTTTATGAGCAAAGCTCCTTGACACTTGTCACCACAGATATGAAAAGTGTCTCTTCCTCCAACCTCTTCTTCAACCTCCTCCAATTTCACCCTTGATATCTTCAGACTCAATCTTGACAGTTGATTCCTGGCCTTGGAAATCCTATAAATATCCCCCATTTTGGAGCAATAAGAATCCCATCTCATTTTCATCTTATGCATTGTTACTATAGGCATAATATCTCTTAACATATCATTTGAGCATTGTTATTATAGGCAATTGCATCTTAGATCTAGCTTAATTTAATCATTTTCTAGCATAATTGTTGAATCATGTAGCTTAATCATTCTCTTTTATAGCTTAATTGCATAATTATCATTTCAAATCCTCCATCTAGGTGTAGTCAAGTCACTGGAATTTGCTTATCCAAATCTAAGAGCAAATCCACACTCGCATCTCTTAGGAGGTGATAGATCGCTTTGCCATGGTTTTATCTTTCTTTGTTTTAAATTTGCTGACCATGCTTGTAATGATCTATTGAGTGCTTGTGTTGCAGTTGTAGGTATCACACTTCACAAACACGACATATACAATAATAATAAAATTGGCTCATTAATGGGCTTGGTAGGATAAATCCTGTAGTGGATAGTCTAGAAAAAAATAGAGAAGGGGTGGACAAAGATAAATTTTGATGGGGCTTCAAGAGGGAATCCAAGAGTATCGGGTGCAAGATGCATTGCAAGGAATGATGAAGGGATTGTCTTGCAAGAGGAGCACAATGGCTTTTAAATTGAAGAAACAATGAGGTTGAGGCGAGGGTTGCCTTGTTGGCAATCATTGCAAACAAATTATCGGTCACGAAATTACACCTGGAAGGGGATTAAAAATTTGTCACCGAGGCAATTTCCAAAGGGGTCTTACAATGATAAAAAATTAATAAAATTAATTTTATTATTGGCCATTCTTTTTTTTTTAAAGATTTCAAAATTTTGCATGTTTGCAGAGAGGGAAATTCTGAAGCAGATAATCTTTCAAATTTAGGGTGTGATATAGATGATTAGGCCGTGAGGTCATGGGAGAGAGCTGAAGAACACATGTTAGAACCTGACTAAAGAATTTGAGCCGAACTAAGGGAGTGACACGTGGTAGAGCATGATTTCAAATTTGTATTGGGAAGCAAATTGCTTTGAGAAAGTTGTACAATAAATGTGTATGGACTCAATATGCCACTCCTTCTCATTATACTCAACTATATAGTAAATTTTTCAAGTACAAATTGAAGGTGGCACATGAGAGTTGAACTCATGAGAATGACTTGGTCGTTGGGTATGTCCTTGGAATTAGGAGGTATTTGTTTGCAATTGGGTGATGGGACAAGGGCGAGGTGTTGTTGTTTAAAGGTAAAGGCAAGCAGCGAGTTGGCTTTCACAAGGTAAGGTGGGTGTGGAATTTTCTAGATGGTGACATTTAAGATAGTGGAATTAAAGAATAGTTTGCATCCATGAAAGCGAATTTTCACTCCATTCCATAAAGAAGCAATTAGCATTCTTTAGGGAAAAAAAAAAAAGACTTGGGGGCATTTTAAAAATTTGACAATCCCTTATTCTTGCAAATCATGGATACGTTGTTTGGGGAGGAATACTTGATGTCAGAATTTTGATATCAAACTAATGCAGACATCATTTCAACAATAGTGGGATGGAGTTTTTTATTTTGGATGAAGGAACAGGTGGTCTGGGTGGCCAAAGCATGTGTCCCAGCCTACTCTTTGTGTGGTTTAACCTTCTTGTTGGCGTGGGTGGTAATGGGATGTGGGTTGCAACGTCTGTTTGGTGAGGGTTTGATGTTAGAAGGAAGCAAGGTGGAATTCAAACCATTTGTGCTCTAGAAAGACGGTGCAGACAGAGAGGGCAGGATCGAGGAGGCATGCTTGGGCTAGGAAAACCTAAAAGATTACCTCTAAGAGAAGGAGGTGGAGATGAGAAAGGGATGGGAGGCAAAGCAAAAGGATGCGGCCAAGAAGACCAATTTCACACCAGAAGATTACTGGATTAATGGACCTGGCAAAAAGCAAATGAAAATGTAATTATCCGTTGCTTTATGTTTTTTGGTAAAAATGTAGGTGTTAATACATTTTCAAATAAAAGTATGTAGCCATGGCGATATGCCATGATTTTGGTGTGGGATAGTGACTAATACACATGCTTGATCCTCTCAGTGGGTCTTTTAGGAGGAAAGGGTAGTATATCTTTTTTCTAAAATTCTTGGATTGCTTCTCAAGGTTAATCCTAATTTTTTGATACTTCTAGAATAGAAATGTATACTTATACTTTATTATTAATATAAATAAATAAACTATTACAGATCAAACAAAAATTATAATAATAAAATTAATCATAAACTTAATTACTAATTATTAGTTTAACATTGTATAATTTAACATATATTTATGTAATATTAATTATAACTAATCTTAATAAAATAACTACTAATAATTGTAAAATTATATAATATAAACATTAGAGTGAAAATATGTATTTTTTTCATGATAAAATATATATATTAATTAATGATTAAAATTTATTGCCCGTTAAGGGGTTTGTTCAGGTTTATCCGAGTAATCAAGGTTCATGTGAAGTTGAGTGGATGCCCCCCGAACTAGGTTGGATCAAAGTTAACTTTGATGGTACATCTAGAGGTAATCTGGGACCTTCGAGTGTAAGATGTGTGGCTAAGAACAGTCAAGGTCATCGAGTGGCGGCAGGGTTGCAACGCCTCCCATCTGGAAGGAGCAATGACGCTGAAGTGAAGGCAACTTTGCTTCCAATACAATTGGGGAATAGCATAGGTGTTGAGAAACTACATTTGGAAGGTGATTCCCAAACGATCATCAATGCTATTATACATGGAGTTTGTCAATGTTGGAAGGTTAATCGAGATATAAAGGACATCAAGTCAAAAATTTCCTCCTTCGTAGGCTTCAAGATCTCTCATGTCTATCGAAGTGGCAACATGGAGGCATACAGGTGTGCGAATGAAGCTTTGGATTTAAGTATTAGAGATATAAGGATCTCAATGCATTAATGCCCATTGTGTTTCAAATCGATGCAACCGTTGCATATGCTCGTTGGGGTAGATGGAAGGTGAGAGTTAGTGTGGGTGGTTGGCTTTGTTTTGGAGGTAGTACGGGGTGGCAAGGGGGATATCTTCCCATATCCTTGATTTTCACAACACGTTTCCTTGGGCAAGGTGGCGGGAATGTTTGGCTCTTCTTGGAGGTGGCCGATTGGAAAAGTACTGACATTTATAATGCCACAAATCTCTATGCATACTTACACTTTGGCTTGTATTGTTACATTAATGTGAGGTTGGTCATCATGGCTTCCTAGTTAAGCTTTCTGATTGGTACCGATATCGAGAAAAAGTTTCATTTGCTTTATCAGAAGGTGGTGTTTTGGTGGTGAAGGTGTCAAAGAGCTTTGTGTTGCCATGGAACCAAACTTTTCACTGCGGCCATTGTGTCCTATGGTGGCCATCTAGGGTGTCATTTCGGATGAACGTTCGTCGAATGTTTTTCATTTTGAAGACCAAGATTTCTTTACCCAGGTGAAGATCATGTTGGGAGAAAAATAAATGCGAGCAAAATACAAATACCGTACGAATGTGGCGATTGCTTCAATGTTCACTGCGTGGTGTTTGAACTTGTGGGGGTGGATAGAGTTCAATGGGTAGTCACTAATAGTGTGCAGGAATATTGGAGGGGTGGTCTAGAGATTTTTATCAGAATGGCAAGGGATGGCGAAGGGTTTGTGTGCCCAAATGGTGTTTGGCTTCACTCCAGTGAATTTCAACCACCATTGCGCCCATTCCTTTGGTAGAGTGCCGACTGTAGTGAGGAAGTTCGGAGGGCCTTGACTCAGATAGGTATTTATGGAGTGCAGGAATACATCTGCTTGTGGGAGAGGAAGGAGATGCACAAGGAATTGGAAAAATGGGACCCATCAAATGAAAAGTCAAAGGAGGAAGACTCTGGTTTGGGTTCTTCCACGAGAAGGAAGTGAGAACATCCTAGAGGATCAAAGAAACAACTACGAAGATGGTCACTATGGATTGGATTTCCACCGGAAACCCATGATGATCAAGAGGACGAGGAGGATCTGTAAAAGAGCTCCAAATACGAGGGAGGTAAAGGCAAGGAGTTGGTCATTGCTAGTGGACCATAATCTGGCTTTCATGTTGTTTTTTATATATCTATGTTATTTAGTCTCGGGGTTGTAGGAATTTTTTGTATACTTGGGTGGTTTTTTGTAAATGGGGATATGATGTGGATATATGAACTATTCGGACCACATAAATCTTTTGATATATGTAGTTTATTTTTTGAATATTAATACAAATCAACAATTACCAATCGAAAAAAAAATGATCAAAAGTTATTAAATTATTTTGTATATATTAAAATGATAATAAATAAAATTACGATTTTCAAAAAGTATTACCAAATAGATGGTTTCAAGAAAAATTATACAAAATTATAGTTATAAAAAAATGTATAATAATTGAGTTTATTTTTTAAATAGAAATATCATGGTCAAATGCTTTTAATGATTTAGCAATCGCACCTTGGTGTGCAATGAGTACACCGAAGAGTTGGGAAAGGTCAATTTGGAAAATTTTTGGTCTATTTTTTACAAAAAATTGTGTAGGGCATGATGTCAATTGGTATGGCATTTTGCAAATGATGTTTTTTACAACAAGTAGAGAGAGAGAGAGAGAGAGAGAGAGTGAGAGAGAGAGAGAGAGAGAGAGAGAGAGAGAGAGAGAGAGAGAGAGAGAGAGAGAGAGAGAGAGAGAGAGAGAGAGAGAGAGAGAGAGAGAGAGAGAGAGAGAGAGAGAGAGAGAGAGAGAGATGGAGTAAGGAGATAGAGATAGAGATAAAGATGCAAATGAAACATTGGAAAAGGAGAGGGATATGGAAATGAGAGGGAGACATAAAGAAAGAGAGGAGATAGGGATGGATAGAGATGGAAGAGACAAATATACAGGGAGGGAGAAGGGAGAGAGATAGAAAGATAAAGATATAGATATGAAGTGATATATAGAGAGAGTTAGAGAAAGGGGTTGAGAGAGATGAAGAGATAACAAGATAGAGATATAGGGAGGGATAAAATAAAAAAATATGGAGAGAGAGGGGGTGGAACACGTGTCTTGAGATAGAGGGGGAGAAGGAAGATAGAAGTAGAGATGAAAATAGAGGGAGACAAATAGATATAGATAGAAACATGTAGAGGAAGATATATATATATATATATATAGAGAGAGAGAGAGATAGGGAGATAGCGAGGACAAGATAGAGATATAGATGAAGGAGAGTGAGAGATATAGATGGAGGGAAAAAGTGACAGAGAAATATAGATATAAAGAGATATCAAGAGAGAGAGACATAGAAAGAAAAAAATAGAGAGAAGTAAAGATTCACAAATAGAGATGGAGAGAGGGAGAGAGAACGAGAAAGAGATATGAGAGCGAGAGAGTAGGAAACATAGTTAGAGAGAGAGGGAGAGAATGAGAGGGGAGATTAAGAAATAGAAAGACAAAGGTACAGTGATAGAGGTAGAGACAGGTATATATATAGAGTACTTGAGATATGGAGGAAGAAATAGAGTGAATAAGAGAGGGATGAAATCATGAGATGGTGAGCAAAAGTGAGAGATAAAGAAGGTGATTGAGACAACTAATAAAGAGAGAGGGAGGGAGAAACATGGAGTGTGCATGTGTGAGTGAAAGAGATATAGAGTTAGAGATCAGGCAAGAGAAACAAGGGGTGTGTGTGTGTGTGTGTGTGTGTGTGTGTGTGTGTGTGTGGTGTGTGTGTGTGTGTGTGTGTGAGAGAGAGAGAGAGAGAGAGAGAGAGAGAGAGAGAGAGAGAGAGAGAGAGAGAGAGAGAGAGAGAGAGAGAGAGAGAGAGAGAGAGAGAGAGAGAGAGAGAGAGAGAGAGAGAGAGGAGAGAGAGAGAGAGAGAGAGAGAGAGGATGGGGAGGTAGAGAGATATAGAAAGAGGGAGTAATAGGGAGATAGAGAGAGAGGAAGATATAGGGATATGTAGTGAGATAGATATAGTGGGAATGATAAAGGGAGAAGATAGAGAGAGATGTATGTGGAGATGCAAGGAAATGGAAATAGGGGAACGACAAAGAAGAAAATAGAGATGGAGAGAAAAATAATAATTTATTATATAAATTAAAATGAAAATTCAAAATATAATTAAATTCTACATTAATGAAAAATTTAATAAGATAAATAGTTTGAATTACACTAATTCTAATAACTTTTAATTATTATTTATAATTTCATAAAAGACACAATAATTAAAATAAATTTTGAACTTGACTAAATTTAAAATAAAAATAGAACAAACTAAATGATAAGTTAAATTATATCAAAATTCAAATATTAATTCAAATAGTAATCTAGGAAAAAGATTATAATTAGTAAATAATAAACTTATTTTTAATAAATAATTAAATAAAAACTAGAACTTAATTTTTAATTTATGAGAATTGAAATAGAGATAAAACAAGTAACTAAAAAACTTTAATTATTCTATTGCAAACAACGTCAACATTAATTGAATTAAAGATAAATTCATTATTAACAAATAAAAAATATTATAAAATTAAACATAAACATAGTTCAATTTTCTAATAATTTAGATTTTAAAAATTTAAACCATTTTTTTAAATAAAAAAGTAAATTGTCATACTTTTATTGCCCTCATTCCAAAGAAAAAAGATGCAACCTGTATGAATGACTACCGATAGCCCTCAGTAATACCTTATACAAGATCATCACTAAAATAATAGCGAACAAGCTAAAGAAGCTAATTGGTAAAATCATTTCAAAAGAATAGAGTGGTTTTGCTCTAGGAAGATCAATAGCGAAAGGCATCATTGTGGCTCATGAAGCAATTCACATAGCGAGAAAACTAAGGAAGCCTAGCATGATAATCAAAATAGACATCTTAAAGGCTTATGACATGGTGGACATGAGTTTCTTGTTGGAGGTTCTAATCAATTTTGGGTTTGATAGATCATGGGTTGAGTGGGTCAGAGGATGTATCGAAACACCAAAATTTTCTATTTTTATCAATGGGATGGCTAATGGTTTTTTCAACACTTGCAGAGGGACAAGGCAAGGCGACCCCCTCTCTCCATTTTTGTTTATCATCATGGCTGAGGCACTAGGTAGGAGCATCACACAAGCTTGGCTAGATAGGAAATGGGCAGGAATTTAGATCACTCTTGGGGTAGAACCAGTCACTCATCAACAATTTGCTGATGACACTATCCTATTCAGAGAGGCATTTAGGGGAGAAGCCAGGGGGATCAAATCCTTGTTGGATAATTACAGTAAGATCTTGAGGTAAGCCATAAACTGGAGGAAATCAAAAGTCTTCTTTCTCAATGTTCAACCAGGCTTACAAAATGATATAGGTCGAATTTTAGGCCTAAGAGTGTCAAATCTCCCATGCAGATTCTTGGGAATACCTTCATTTGGGGGAATTAATAAATGGTGTTATTGGGATAAGTTGTTGGATAATTGTAAGAAAAAAATGGAACTCTAGAAAGGCAAATGGCTATCTTCAGCAGAAAGGCTTATGATGGTCAAAGTTGTTATGTCTGCAATCCCTATCTACTCAATGGCATGTATGAAATTGCCAGCCTCGATTGAAGATAGTCTAAATCATATCATACGCAATTGTAGCGTCCTAAAATTGCGACACTTGCAATTTCGACTGCATTTCGGTCTTCACGATGGCGACGCAACACGCAACCTGAATGGAGACCCCGAAACTTGCTCATGACACTGAAACTGCATTTTTCAAGCACCCTGGCCTGAACCTCCTTGCACCCTGCTGTCCCGGGAGATGGGACCAGAGCGCCCAGCGCCCTGGTCCCCAGGACCATGGCGCCCAGCGCCCTGGTCCCTGGGTCCTATTTTGGGCCCGGTCTCTTTTGGACTTCGGGTCTTTATGTTTGCAAATTGGAAATTAACTTTCCTGGTCGGCCTAAGGTCGGGAAAATCAGTCTATCAGCCCTAATTGACAAGTATATAAACTACATTTTCCTCTTTCATTTGATATGATGGAAAAGGCGTGGAAATTATACTCAAGCATTCAAGCATTCAAGCATTCCTTCAAGCGATTGATCATTTCAAGTCTCCATTCAAGGCTAAGTGTTGCATTCAAGACAAGGATTCAACCATTGAAGAGGAGATCACATACTACATGCTACATACAACATACAACATACAACATCTAAACCTTCACACATAAGGATACAAACATCCTTAGAACAAGGTATTAGTACTTGTTTTACAGTCATTTACATTTATAGCTCTTGCTCATTTCTTGGTTAATTCCAAAACCGGGGTTTGACCTAAAGGCAAACCCCTAATCCCTAACCCCCCAATCATCTTCGCTTTTCTGTGTGTAGGTTGCAGGTACGCGGCTGAAATTGAAGATCTGGAATCCTTGTGCAGAGACGAACAAATCCCCCTTCGTTTTGCGGATTTTTCGGAGGACCGTGGCGCCGGGCGCCATCGTCCCGACAACTTTTGCTCAAATTTGCAGGACAGCGCCGTATCGACATTTTACTGCTAATTCCAGGTCCGTAGCTTCATACTATATCCCTAACTCAGTTTATAATCGAATCTTTGTCACTTTCTATGCATGCTTAGCTTAATTCCTTTATCAATATTCTTTACAAAAGAGGGTAGCCTTGCTGTCTTGACCCTTGAAACACACTTAGCATCCAATCTTGCATTGTGTGGGGATTGGATCTTGTGGGTTTCAACCCCTCTTTTGAATGTAAAGTCTCTCCCCTAAGTGAAAACCATCGAATCCTAGCGAACCTCCCTTCTCTCTCCTCGGAGTTGGAAGAGGGGAGAGCAACTAGGGTTCGATCGCGATTTTCCGCTTTACATTTTGGTGAACCCGACGTGAACATCCTTTCTGATTTTTCATGCTTAGATCTGAAAAAATTGATTACATTTCCATGTTTTATCTTTTGCAAAATTTTAGAGGTGATTGCATTAAAACCCTAAAATTTCTTTTTAGTAATTGAACTTGCGAAATGTCTAAATGTTAATGCTTGTTTCAGATCTGCCCTTCTATTGCAAATTATCAATTCATGTTTATGCTTTAATTTTGAAAATTAAGTGGTTAAGTGTCAAAACCCTAATTTTTGAAACCCTCTTGATTCAACCTTTGTCCGACAATTTCACTGATCAAAACATCTCCAAATCAGCTGTAACTTTGGATTCCGCAATAAAATCACAACATCTTTCATCCCTGAAAATTTGGAAAAAAGTTGCGAGGACCGTGGCGCCGAGCGCCATCGTCCCCGACATTTTTTCCAAAATTTCGGGAGCGAGATCTTACTGTGTTTTTCTGCTAAAATTCAGAATTTTGGCTGATTTTATCAATTTTAACACCTTCAAAATTACAGTCAAAGTTGGTCTTGTGATTGCTTGGATTAAGGCTTTTAAACATTCAAAAATCATTGAAATTGAAATTTTGTGTCAAAATCGTGTTCTTACTGTCCTAAATCTGAAAAGTGTGTTATCATTCATTAAAAATTTCAGTGCTTTATTCAAATTCTTGCAATTTGTGACTTTTGAAATTAAGTGCTTAATTACAACAACTTTGATTTCCGCTTTCAAAATTGAATTTTGCGTGAAATTGAGTCAATTTTTAAATTTCAAAACTTGCATTGCTTTTGACATTCCCTCTAAAATCATAACATTCAAAATTTCAGTTTCCCTCTCTTTTTCAAAATTCAAATTTTGCATTTTTCGACAATCTTGGTAGGGTTCAATTTCGAGATTGCAACTTTAATTTGGCCTATCTACAGATCGTAAAATCACTCAATTTTTTCAGATTAGCTCTAAAATCATCATACCTTTCATCCTTGCAAATTTCGAAAAAAGTTGCAAGGACCGTGTTGCACTCCGAGCGCCACGATCCCGGACATTTTTTTCGAAATTTTGGGAGACTGTCGTGATTGCATTTAATAGCTTAAATCCAGAAGATTGGCTGATCTTACTGAAAATTGCTACCTCTAAAATTCAAAACTTTCTCTCTCTTTCTAGTGCATGAGTTTTACAACAATAAGCCCTACTTACACTATTCCCGTTAGGCGAAGCCGTAGAATTAAGTCTTTTCGAGGTTTAACTACTGAGGAGATGGAACCTAATTTGAATAGCCTTTTTAACGAGGACATGGGTAATTCCTCTAATCCTCCTAATGATGAAGAAGCTCTCCATGAGGTTTCTGTAGAACAACTTTCGAAATTGGATAACCAATTTGACGATTTTCGACAATGGATGTCTCATGAGTATCCCGATAGTCAAGCTCTTCCTTTAATTGAGGGTCTAAAACGTATGCTTCAAAGTGATAAGAATGGAATTGATATTTTGCGTGGTATTGCACACATTGTGGATTCAAATGTGATGCCTATGAAGAGTTGTGCTGAAAATTTAGGTTATACACAACCTCCTACACAAGTCAATCATTCTATTCCTTTGATGACTTCTATTGCTAGCATACCTACCTTTACATCAAACATAATGGCTACTTCTACACAAGACATTCCTCCTATGATCACTAGTCATGGGGGCAACCCTTCTTCTTCAATTAACCCTCTTCCTTCATTTAATCCGACTTCTTCATACATTCCTTCAATGAGTGTTCCTATTACATCTTCACAAATGAACATGACGCAAGGGGGCAATTCATTTAACCATTCCATTCCTCCTTGTAGTGTTCCTCCTGCCCAATCATCTCCTATGACTAATTATCATAGAGTCCCACCACCTTACTCTTTACCTTCTTTCAATAACATAACACCTCCATCTC
Source organism: Cryptomeria japonica (assembly GCF_030272615.1). Taxonomy (NCBI): domain Eukaryota; kingdom Viridiplantae; phylum Streptophyta; class Pinopsida; order Cupressales; family Cupressaceae; genus Cryptomeria; species Cryptomeria japonica. The sequence continues at coordinate 790,924,549 of NC_081411.1, forward strand.
AATATAACACATCCAATATGAATTCTTCGACTGAAGCGACCATTAACAATCTTGCACAAACTGTCTCTTCTTTATAGCAACAAATTGCCTCTATGAATCAATCTAAGTTTAGTGTGCCCACATTTGATGTTGCGAGCCCACATTCTCTTGACATTGTTCGAGCTATCCCTCCTAAACATGTTGAAATTCCGCATTTGGAACTTTATAATGGTAAAGGAGATCCTCTAACACATGTTAAGACTTTTCAAACAATTTGTACTGATTTCACTTATGACCAAAGGTTGCTTGCAAAACTGTTCACTAGAACATTAAGAGACAAAGCCCTACAATGGTATTGCTCGTTGCCTTCCTATTCTATTACTTCTTTCGAACAACTTGCAAATGCTTTCATTCAACAATTTCAAAACAATATAAGTCCTAAAGTTACTTTGATTGATTTAATGCATTGTAAACAAGGTGTTAAAGAAAAAGTGACTGATTTCATTGGTAGATATAAGCATTTGTATGCTCAAATTTTTTTTCCAGTGCCTGACAATGATATTCAAAGAATCTTTATTTCTAATTTACAAAAAGATATTCGAGACAAACTTCTATTTTCTGAGTTTACTTCTTTCCAACAGTTGTGTGCCACTCTTCACAATTATCAACTGACTGTGAGTCAAATAGAACAATCACATCCTATGGCTCCGAGTGATAAGGGTGATAGTAGTCAACAACCATTTGGGAAGTTTAAACCGAACAGAGAATCCATCAAATTCAATGAAAACATCATCAACAACAATGTGAATGCAGCATCAGGTGTGCCTCCTATTTCTAAATTTTTCAAGAAAGAAAGAAAGTATACTCCTTTGAATGAATCGTTGCATAGTATTATGAATAAGTTATTGGAACAAAATGTGCTTACTCTTCCTCCTATAAGGCAAATTGATCTTGCAAAGATTACTTCACCTTATTTTGATAACAAATCTTTTTGTCAATTTCATCGTCAGCCTGGGCATGATACTGAAAAATGTTTTTCTTTAAAGGGTAAAATTCAAGATTTGATTGATAATAATACTATTTCTATTTCTGGGGTGAATGATAAAGGCAACACATCTGTAGCTCCTCCTAACCAAAATCTTCAGATTTTTACTGATCCATTACCTTCTCATACTTCTCATACCTCTAATGCGATTGAGGCTAATGATTCCTCTCTCTCATCTGCTGGTCTTGTGTCTATGGCTCCGAATGTGATTAACTTTGTAGAGCAGCAAGAAATCCCTAAAGAACCTTCCATCACATTTGATTCCAGTGAAACCATTAGGGCACCTGATGGTCCTTTATACATAGTTGCAAAAGTCAAGAACACACCTTGCCGTGGAGTGCTTATTGATCCTTCGTGCATGATTAATGTTATTACTGAAGAATTCCTTTTTACTTTGCAATTGAATCAAGTGATATATGACAAAACAGATGTGATTGTGAAATTATTTGATGCATTTTCTTCTCCTAAAATTGGTTCTATTACATTGCCTATTGAGGTCCATAACAAATCTCTTGATGTGAACTTTGCTATTATTCCATTTGCCGAACAATTTCGTGTGAAGCTTGGTTATCCTTGGCTATCTTCCATGAAAGCTGTTGCTTCTCCTATTCATAAGTGTTTGAAATTTCCCCATAATGGTGAAGTTGTTACTGTCAATCATAGTCTCTTTAAACCAGCTGAAAGAACTTCTAGCATTCCTATTGATTACTTTTGGCCTAAACAATTCCAATCTCTTCCTCCGCGAAGTGATCATCTTTTCAAATCTTATCAAAAGTGGAAAACAGATATGATCCTATCTCTAAGTGAACCTAGAACACCTAAACTTGACATTCCTATCATTCTTGAGAAGGAAGTTCTTTCTTTGAAAGATAAAACTAATGTTTTTCCTCAAGAAGATTCCCAACCCATCCCTATGGATGTGACTATGTCTATGCCTAATAAACTTCCTAAGAGTGGACCTATACCTCCTCGTCATGATGGACTTGGTCTTCTCCCTAAACCAAAAATTCCTCCTTTATATGGAGCAGTTCCTCCTCCTTCTTTTTATAGAGAGAAGAGACCTTCTTCTTCTCCTATTGTCCAGCCTAAGAGACCACAACCTAAACACCCAAGTGCTAAGGATGAGAACATTCCTCCTCCTCAATCTTCTCCACTTCCTACTAAGACTAGACGAAATCGTTCTGCACGTGAACGCCGGCGAAAGCGTCGTCTTAGAGCTCAAACTTTGCAATCTCCAAAAACACTTTCAACAAGCATTATTCCATTTTCTCCTCAGCCGGACATTGAGCCTAAATCTCCTAAACATAAGATGCATGATGGTCTTGATCCGGTGCGAGTTAAAGATCCTATTTTTATAAATCTTGATGATGATATGGATGAAAATGTTATTCATGATGAAAATGTTACTCCTCTTGCTTCTGATAGTGAATATGAACTTGTTGATGTTGATAACCATTTATCTAATGAATTTTCTAAAGCACTTATCCTAGCTCCTAGACAAGAACAATGTGGCTCGGAACATGAACATAGCCCGTGTTTGGGTCTTGTGATAGCTCCATCTGCTGTGTTGGATGTTCCTCCTCTAGCGTGTTCCCTGCCTTCTCGAAACATTGATCAGCAAGATCGGGGGGTAGATGACGTGCTAGACTAGTTTCATTAGCATAGCAGATTCTCTCCTCCTCTCTTTCGTTACTTCTTCTATATGTTATTCTCATTCTTTTATTTGTTGTCCTTAGTGTTGTCTACTTGAGGACGATGCAAAGTATTGAGATCTCTCGATCTCTCTCATGTTGACTCAAAAGACACATGTGTTCCCTTCTTCTAGGTGACCTTCCTTGATTGGGGAATGAAGAACAATTATGCATACATACATATGATATATATACATGAATTATCATACAGCATACTGACCCCGAGGAAAGCGAAGTCACCTCGTGCTTTGTGTTTTGTGTCTATTATCCTTGGGTTTATCTCACACTTGGGGGCTAAATCCTTGCGATGACGTGCTCCTTTCCTTTCTCATTCTTATATGTATCACTACGTTAAAACAATCACCCCCGGTGAGGCGTGTGCGATCGCTTTAACGTAGGGGGGCATACATCCCGTTCATATCTTTTCAAGATACTTGAAAATTTCTTGGTAAATTTAGCCTTGCCTTGAAAATTTTTGATATCTTTCTTACATGACTCATAGTGAGGGAACCTTACTACTGACAGTCATGGTTCTTCCTCGTGATCTTCCCTTTTACTTTGTCAATCGAAGTTGTAAGATCCTTAGTCCACTGGGGGCTTGGTGTGTCTTGCCTCCTTGACGTGGTGAAAGTCTTTCAATATTGTTTCCTTGTACTTTACCGGAAGTATGAGCATACATACTCCTGCTAAAGTGGGGGCTAAATGTAGCGTCCTAAAATTGCGACACTTGCAATTTCAACTGCATTTCGGTCTTCACGATGGCGACGCAACACGCAACCTGAATGGAGACCCTGAAACTTGCTCACGACACTGAAAACTGCATTTTTCAAGCACATTGGCCTGAACCTCCTTGCACCCTGCTGTCCCGGGAGATGGGACCAGAGCGCCCAGTGCCCTGGTCCCTGGGTCCTATTTTGGGCCCAGTCTCTTTTGGACTTCGGGTCTTTATGTTTGCAAATTGGAAATTAACTTTCCTGGTCGGCCTAAGGTCGGGAAAATCAGTCTATCAGCCCTAATTGACAAGTATATAAACTACATTTTCCTCTTTCATTCGATATGATGGAAAAGGCATGGAAATTATACTCAAGCATTCAAGCATTCAAGCATTCCTTCAAGCGATTGATCATTTCAAGTCTCCATTCAAGGCTAAGTGTTGCATTCAAGACAAGGATTCAACCATTGAAGAGGAGATCACATACTACATGCTACATACAACATACAACATACAACATCTAAACCTTCGCACATAAGGATACAAACATCCTTAGAATAAGGTATTAGTACTTGTTTTACAGTCATTTACATTTACAGCTCTTGCTCATTTCTTGGTTAATTCCAAAACCGGGGTTTGACCTAAAGGCAAACCCCTAATCCCTAACCCCCCAATCGTCTTCGCTTTTCTGTGTGTAGGTTGCAGGTACGCAGCTGAAATTGAAGATCTGGAATCCTTGTGCAGAGACGAACAGATCCCCCTTCGTTTCGCGGATTTTTCGGAGGACCGTGGCGCCGGGCGCCATCGTCCCGACAACTTTTGCTCAAATTTGCAGGACAGCGCCGTATCGACATTTTACTGCTAATTCCAGGTCCGCAGCTTCATACTATATCCCTAACTCAGTTTATAAGCGAATCTTTGTCACTTTCTATGCATGCTTAGCTTAATTCCTTTATCAATATTCTTTACAAAAGAGGGTAGCCTTGCTGTCTTGACCCTTGAAACACACTTAGCATCCAATCTTGCATTGTGTGGGGATTGGATCTTGTGGGTTTCAACCCCTCTTTTGAATGTAAAGTCTCTCCCCTAAGTGAAAACCATCGAATCCTAGCGAACCTCCCTTCTCTCTCCTCGGAGTTGGAAGAGGGGAGAGCAACTAGGGTTCGATCGGGGAGAGCAACTAGGGTTCGATTGCGATTTTCCACTTTACAGCAATTTTTTCTGAAGTGGGCCTCATGGAACTCAAAAATAGTCTCTACTTGCCTAGGATAAGGTATGCAAGCCTCAAGAGGTGGGGGATGCAAGGATTAGACAAATTAGTATCATGAATTCAGCTCTAGGTGCCAAACTAACTTGGATGATGACTAAGAGCAATCTAAAATGCGATAGGATTCTAAGAAGTAAATATTTGGAATCAGAGGATCTGCCATCTGGAATTTTATTTGTGATACCAGGGAGATTATCACAAGACACATCAAATGGGAAGTTCATAGTGGCAACCTGACCTCTTTCTGGGAAGATTCTTGGGATGGGCACCCAAAACTAGGCAGCAACATAAACCTTTAGGAGATTAGAAGAGAAACGAGCAGGCTAGGGGGGAAAGAGGTATGCAATTATGGAGAGGTAGTAAGAATTGATGGTGTTGAGAGATGGTGTTCAAAATCTCTAGACGAGTTCAATGTACCTCAAGTTTAAGAAGACATGCTCTCAAACATGCTAAAAGAAAAGACCAATACCAGTGTCATCATCAAGTGACAAGATCAGGTGGTGTGCCTCAGGGGATGGGGAATATAAAGTAAAAATTGGATACATAATCAAAGAAGTTATAGAGAGTATCAATCAATGGCCCATCAAAATCCTTTGGGGGAAAGATGTGCTACCCAAAGTAGGAGTGTTTTCATGGTTGGTCATCCAAAATAGAGTCTTGACACAAGAAATATTAGAGAGAATCGGATTCAAAGGGCCCAACAGATGTATTATGTGCAATAATAATTTAGAAATAGTGGATCATCTGTTATGGTCTTGCCCATATGCATAATTTTATTGGAAAGCTCTTTTGAGGAAATTGGATTTTCAATATGCAAAGCCTTTGAGTCTGAAATAATGGTTCACTTCTTAGCTTGGCAATCTATACAAAAGGATGTTTAATAGTTTATGATAAGTGCTCCCCTCAACAATAGTTAAGGAACTTTGGAAGGAGAGGAATCATAGGATTTCTAAAGATCAAGCAATGCTAAGAGAGTTAGTTGTGACAAAAGTGGAAGCCTCAATTGTTGAGCTTGTGAACGAAGAGCAGCCAAGAGAATATCCAAAAAGTACAATTTGTTCACTAATATGGATAACGAATTGATGAAAAAAATTCCCTGGTCTGGCTATTCCAAAAGGCCATGAGCTAGCTAATAAGGATAGCAAGGTGGATCTACGAAAAGCCACAGTCTAACAAGCTCCTGAAAAAGGTTGGACAAAGTTAAATTTTGATGGAGCTTCAATTGGAAATCTATAGCATGTTGGGGTAGCCTGTGTAGCTTGTAATGCATAGGGAACAATAATAGGGAGATTGACATAGTGTATTGGAGAAACAACAAATAATGTATTTGAATTTAGGGTTTCCCTAAAGGGGCTCAAAAGGGGGAGGAGGCTGGGAGTAAAAAAAAAAACATTTGGAAGGAGACTCTTTGTTAGTAGTGAATGCTATCAGGAATAAAGGGGCGACAAGCTGGCAACTATAGAGGTGGCTCCAACCCATATTGAAGATCCTTAGCGATTTCACAGTATACAAACTAAGTCACATCTTCCAAGAGGGAAATGAGGTGGCAGATGAATTGGCAAAACAAGCTGCAAGAATGATAGAATGTAATGAACTAAGTCACATCAATGATAAAAGTACTTGAGATTGGATAGTGGGGTACTCGAACAAATAACAGTGATAATGGCATGCCAGTTAGTGCAATTCCCACAATCTTTAGACAAGACCATGATGTAACAATTGAGGTCGAATCAACTGAGAATACACACATGCCACACAAGGTGATTTATGAAGCCGAAATTATGAGATAAATTTTTAGGAAATGAAGGATACGACCCCAAGGTGGCATAGTTGTAGGTTTACATATAACGAGCATGAGATCATGAGAAGTTTTGGTAATTCCTAGGCTTATCAGGAGTACAACTTGGGGCATCACAACCATTACGATATGTACTCATTACAACCCATAGCTTTTTCGGTTCATGGATATTTATGTGTGGAAATTCGGGTGTGTTGGCCATTTGGAGGAATTGAGTATGTGTTGCATTGATGTCAACACTAGTTATTTTGGTTGTTTACCGGTATCCTTCTAGTCCTGGTAGGCTATTTGGTTTCTGGTTGGATTGGATCATCATGATCTGGTATGCTTTGGCATGTTTGGGTTATGGAATTGGCTTATTCATATTCATGTTCAGTCAGTTGGTTTTGATCTGGTTATCGGATGCTATCCTATATGTTGTCAAGCTTGGTTTGTTGTTCCGGCGAGGGTTTCACCAACAAAGCTTTGTTGAAGATCTTTGATGTTATGCATAAGTGGTGTTGGTGCGGCTTGTGGTGAAGATTCAAGATGTTGATGGTGATCATGTTCGAGACTTGGTCGATTGGGATCATTGCTTTAGCGTGTGGACCTAAATTGGGTCTCGGTTTATCTAGGTTATGAACCGACTTAATGTAATGTGTGGATTGGACCTCTCGATGTGTTTTCCGGATATCTTATGGGTTGGATATTATTTGTTTGGTCTTTTGTAATTATGTATTATGTAATTGGTTTATTGTCTGGTGGCTTACCCGATTGTTTGTGGTCGCGGGTTTGTATATATATGATGTAAGATCTCATTGTAGATAATATCATGGGATGCAAGGAGCAAATAATGTAATATCATTCAGTCAAAGGATTTGGTCGATCATTGGTGATTGAATTGGATTTATGCAAAAGGATTTAGTCCTCCGGTATTGAGCTTAATCAGAACTGCATTCAGGAATAAGAGATGCTATCTTTGCAGTTCATTCCTTCTTCTAGATTGTAGTCTAGATTTCTATGTAGTCAGTGAGACTCCTTTTGTGATGAGCAGTGCACTCTAGGTTGTTGGCCTTCCTGCAAGTGCAAGCCCCTCAATTGTAATTCACATACTTACTACAAAAGTATTATCTGACTGTGGGTAGGCTTCCCACTGTGTTTTTTCCCTTTACTGGGGTTTCCACGTATAAATCTTGGTGTCATGTGGATGGTATTTATTCTCTAATTATTGTTTATGCTTAATTGGTTTATCTGCTATTTCGGTATTTGGTTTATGCATTCCGGTATTGATCTTTTGGGTTCTGGTATTAAAGTTTTAATTGCTTAAAGTTTTAGTAATTTGGTGACAACTGATTCACCCCCCCCCTCTCAGTTGTCTTTCGGTTATTTGAACTGTCTAATAGGGTGGAAGGGGCACATTGTTTCATTCAATTTATTGTGAGTTTGGTAGCGGCTCAAGATGGATACCCCAATACTTCAGAAGCAACCAAACAATAGATGGTCTTTCTAGGAGAAATCTCAAAAAGGAGACTTCTCATGGTGTTGGAATCAGGTCACCCTTTGATCCTCCATGCGGTAGAGAAGTTTTTGGGGACCGAATTCCTGCAAGCACACCACAAGTTCAGGGTGAATTCAAACATTTCAACAATGTTCTTGGTGATATGCATTTAGATGGGAGTTTGTAAACCGAGGACGAAGAAAGCATGGCAGATGATCTTCCGTCACTCCTTTATGGGAGAAATAGATGCAGTTTTAGATAATATTGATGAATAGAAGCGTATCCCAATGGCACATCACTATTACATGGCTTTGAGCAGGGGCAAAGAGTTCAAAAAAATTTCAGTGGTGCAGACAATGGAATTGGAGAACTTCAACCGTAGTCGCCCTGAAAGGAATCAAAATTTGGCTTTCTTTCTCTATGTGACTAGTAGTCCAGCAAGACCTGAGAATTTTTATCTAGGTAGGTATGTGAGGGTGGAGGGGCTTTAGGGCCACTTGGATATCGGTGTGGATGAGAATGGGGTGCTAGCAGAGGGGAATGATTGGGGGATTGGAACCGGTGAATTGTGGATCCCGGATGATGGGTGGCTCATAGAAAAGATTGTTGTTGGGGAAGCCCACTCCAGGTGTGGACATGACTACCCAGTGATGGCAAAGAAAGTCATCTATTCCACATCTAATGAAGGTACATTTTTTAGATTTAGCATCAAGCTTGGTTTTGTTTTCTTTATCGACGTGGAAAAAAGCTTCATAACCAAAGATTTTCAGAAAAGAATAATTTACCTTTTTACCAGTTCATGCCTCTTCTAGAATGCCACCATACAAAGGTTTTGAAGGTCCTATGTTTATCAAATAAACAAAATAGTATGTTCAACATCTACCCAGAAATGTATGGGCAGTCTAGCATGCAATCTCATGCTCCTTACACACTCCATGATGGTCCTATTCATTCTCTCAAACACACCATTTTCTATTAGGGTTCCTGGAACCATCTTCTGTCTTCAAATTCCATTGAAAAAATAATAATCTTCAAATGATTTTCTGCAATACTCACCTCCATTATTAGATCTAAGACACTTTAACTTTTCTCTTGTCTCATTCTCAACCAAAGCTTTCCATTTCTTAAAAGTTTCAAATACATCTGATTTTTGTTTTAGGAAATTCACCCATGTTTTCCTAGTTTCATCATCTATAAAAATAACATAATAACAAGATCCACCAAGAGACGATACTTGAGTTGGTCCCCATGCATCTGAATGCACAAGTTCTAATTTCTCACTCTTCTCTTTCCTAACCTTGATAAATCTGACTCTTTTCTATTTACCGTAAACACAATTTTCATATAACTCTAAATCAATTTGCTTCGGTCCTAGAAACATTTATTTAGAGTGAAGGATTTTCATCCCTTTCTCACTCATGTGCCCAAGTCTATGGTGCCATAGTTTTGTATCTATCCTTGCAACATCTATTATAGTTGTCCCTGTAGCAAATTTTCATGTAGCAACTAACCTATAGAATAAGTATTACCAGTACACAAATACAATATGCCTACCTTTGCACCTTTAGCTACTACTTATGCACCTTTAGTGACCTTCCAGAAATTGTCTGTGAAGGTCACTATGCAGTCTTCATTGCCTAGTTGTCTTGTAGAAATAAAATTTCTTCTTAGATTATGGACATGCGTTACCTCCTAAAACAACCACTCATTTCCATTCAACTTGATTTTTATCTTTCCTTTTTCCAACAATTTGACAGGGCTCATCATCACCCAAATATACTTGTCCAAAATCACCTTGAACATAATCGAGAAAATATTTTTATGGGTGTGGCATGAAATGAAGCCCCCAAATCTATTACCGAAGAATCATTAACATTGTCTAAGCACATAATTAAGGCATCTTGTAAAGTATTACTTGCAATGTTGGATTCCTTACTATCATCTTCATTTATGTCTCCTTGTTTGTTTTTTCCAAGACCAATAACCTTTCTTTAAATGTCTTGTCTTTTTGCAGTACCAACAATCCTTTCTTCCTTTAGATTGAGAGCACCCTTTCTTTGACTTCCCTCGCGACTTCTCATGATTTTTTGGGCTTTTTCCTCTTTCCTTTGGTCTTCCTCTGCTCTCTACATTCAAAAAAGTACTTGATGATGATGAAGTCTCACCTGTGCTTTTTCATCGCATTTCATCACTTAAGATAACACCAACAACATCATCAAATTTCAATGTGCTTGTACCAGAGACAGAGTTACTTACAACCATAACCAAGCTATTCCATCTTTCTGGCAAAGAACATAAAATTAAGAGAGCCCTAACCTCTTCATCGAAGTTGACATTTATAAAATTCAATTAGTTGGTAACTGTGTCAAGTTCATTTAAATGATCTGTTATAGATTCTCCTTTGCTCATTTCAATATTAATCAAATGCTTCATAAGAAATACCTTATTTGAAGCTGAGGGTTTCTCATACAATTTAGCCAGTGCCACCATCAGGGCTTCAATCATTGTTTCTTTTGATATATTGAATGCTACAGATGGTGCAAGGCACAACTGAATGGTCCCTAGTGCCTTTCTGTCCAAAATGTCCCATTCTTCATCTGACATCATGGAAGCTTTCTTTGATTTTCCTTGTAATGGCCACCATAGATCCTTTTGATACAAGTAATCCTCCATCTACATTTTCCACAACCAATAATTCTGGTTGTTGAACTTCTCGACCTTGAATTTGGTTTCTTCCATTACTCCCTCTCAAATCTAAAAGTCCCTGCCAATTTACAAAAATACACGACTTTGATACCAATTGTTAGGGTTTAGGCAAATCCAGAGCAAACACAAATTAACAATTATATGTAGATTCAAAAAAACAAAGATGAAGAATAATACACACCATAAATAATACAAATATTTAACGTGGTTCACCCAAGATGGGCTATATCCACATAACACAATCGTCCAATCTTTTCTTATTATCCAGTAAAACAATACAACACCATTACAATGCCCTTTCCATTCCAACCGCTTATAACATGTAATTTTAGGGCAACCTACAAAGTCAAATTTTAGGGCAAGGATACATAACGAGTGTACAATACTTGTATGATCAATCGCCACATACCAACAACTAAAGCAAATGCCCAAAAAAGTTGTGAAATTTTGGTTGGTGTTGAAGTGCCTAGATTCACCTTATGAGACAAAGGATATCTGGGATACCTAAAAATGGGAGACAACTTTATTAAGTAGGGTTTGTTCAAGATTTACAATACAATACCTAAGGCTATTTTTTGGTTCAACTCTTGGGATCACTATCCCTTGATCAAGTTTATGTATCTACATCCTTAGTCTATTTGCCATTTCTTTATTGATGTTGGGTGGTATCATGTTGTGAAATTTAAGGTTGTTCAACATGTGGGGCAAGTGGAGATATCTATTTGGAAAGATTCCTCATAATATCCTTAGGGTAGATTAGTGAAGGATTATGCTAAACTGGAACATATATTAGCTAGTAGGTTCTGCAATTCATTAGATGCAAGTGATTGTTTAGCTTGGAGTGTTGACCCAAGAGGGGTTTATTTGATTTCTTTTTGATACTATAATTTGGCTCGATAGAATTTAGAGGTTGCCAAATTCCCTTGGTGGAAGCATGCTTGGAATAAATTTGCATGGCCTAAGTGCAACTTTTTCCTTTGGTTGCTAGTTCGTAATAGATGTCTCACTTAGGAGGAATTAAGGAAGCATGGATTTTAGGGCCTATCTCATTGTTTTGTATGTGGTAATAGTAAGAAATGCTCTTCTCGCCTTATTTTCCAATGTCCCTTTGCTGGAGATATTTGACACCTTTGGGGGGTGTTTGGAAGGAGGCTTGTATTCATGTCACTTCTCTAATTGATCTCCAAACGAGGTTGTGTTTTTAGATGGGATAGGATTATTTGTGATTTTGATTCTTAGATATCAGTGAACATGCTAAATGCTTAGAAATTAGAGGATGTGAAATGGTAGTCGTCAGATGCTAAGATCAAGTAACTTTATGGAAGGGGTTTCTATTATCCATATCCAAAGGGAATGGAACATGGTAGTTTATTTCCTTGCCAAATGGGCCTCAAAGGATATGGATTGGTCTATTGATGACTATAAACTTGTCCCTTTGACATGTTTCCAATAGTTATAAATGTTGGTTATGGAAGATTCTCATGGGTAATTAGTTGGTTTGACTGGGCCTTGATGAATCCTTCCTTTGGGGCTGGCAGGTGTTGGTCTTCTTAGGGTTTGACGAGGTGGTTGTTGTTTGGTTTTGATCTTGAGAGACTACTGTGTTGGGGTTCTTGTTTATTGGTAGTTGTTGCAGGTGTAGTTTGTTTATGGATGCTTTCTCATTCTATAATTCTGATTCTCAGTGATTGATAAATTTTTACCCTTTTTAGAATACAATGTAATGCTCATTTGAAATTCAATTCTAATATACATAAGTAAATAAACTAGAGCTCTGTACTCAAGGAGAAAAAGAATGTGTACACTAAATTTTATTTTTTACAAGGCACAACCACTACATGAATATGACTTTGGAAATTTGTGAATTTGTCAAGATATGTGGATTATGTTTGAAGAATAAAGAATAAATTTTATCACTATTTAAGAGAGATGATAATGCTCAGGATTCTAACATAAAAAATCCAACCTTATTCTCTAAAAAAATTGAATCAACTTATAGGGATGAGAAAAGCATTCCATTCAAGAGCAACTCATGAATTCTAGAAGATAACGAATTAGAAAATAAGAAAATATAATGAACGATGTTAGAATTATGATATTAGTTCATCCTTCTCCGAAGGATTATGATACCTTACAAAAATAACCAGAGTATGCATCTAGTTGTATCTAATTGAACCACTAGAGCTAGTCAGTGAACTAATTCAACTTGATGTTTTTTGTTATGAACTTCAAACATTTTGACCTATAAGGGAATTTAATATTTTTACTAAAATAATCCTAGGGCAAGAAATACCACTTGACAGGGTCAAATAACATGTGAGGATTTAATATATAAATATACAAGACAATCTAAGAGGGAGGGTAAGAACTTGCATGAAAATTTAGACGAGGAAGGAAGAAGAGGGAGATCATATCATGCAATGGGAAAAAAATTAAACTAAAAATAGAGGAAAATAATATTCAAAATATACATATTATAGTACAAGTATTTCCTGTCTACAAGCATAAAATTTAGAATGGAAACTTCAAATTCAAGACATGCACATGTTGATCCTAAATCTAGGTGACACGCGTATTTTATTTAAGTAAACATCTGAATATTCAAAATATGTATGTGTATATATGTAATTTATAAAGATAAATACATAAAAAAAAAAAATTAAATTAAATAAAAAAAACAAAAAAAAAACACCATGAAAATCCATTTCAATACATAAATGCGCTCAAATGAAAAATATATAAACAAAAAACATAAAGATCCATTCAAATGCATCTAGTTTAAAATAAAATGCATGAATTTGTAGACCTACCTTGATTTATAACATTTGTGATGATAAATTTCTTTTTTATTTTATTCTATTCTATTTAGAGTGTAGAAGGATTTAAATGAGCCGCTGTGCTAGACATGTTGCCATATAGACATGTTAGTTGAACTATGGGTCACATTTGTTGAATACAAAGATATTGCACTTAAGTCACTCTCATTATTAGTGTACCATATGAATATTACACCACATGCCCACCTTGGACAAAGATCATTTGCTTTTACTGTCACTGAAATGTTTAAAATTTCATAGTGACATTAATACATTTAAAATAAACATGAAATAGGATGATCTTTTAAATTTCATAAATGAGAGCTATATTAAAAAACCTATGTGATATATTACAAGCTCATATGTATAGTTGTCATAATAACACTCGAATAGGGCACACATTTTCAAATGTTCATTGTTCAATGTTGATTGAGGTACACTACCACATTTTAAATGTGACATATTGCAAGCCCCTTTGCACAATTTTTATAGTAACACCCAACTATGACACAAATGACACGTTCATATTTTCAAATGTTCAATGTTGAATGAGGTACACTTCCATATCCAATCCTCAACGTAGTGTTTACTTGGCTAGATTTTATTGGAATTCCCTATAGATGCTTAAATAACTCCTATGGAGAATAGTGTATATGTGCTCCAAGCTATCTAGAATGAATCTTCACCTTATATTGTATGGTTGTATGAGCCCCTTTAGTGGATGCTAATTTGATTTTTATGACTATGTATGCATTTTCCTTTTACTATAGAATAATCGCATTAGTATTTTAAGTGCAATGTTGAATGAATCACTTTGTGTCTATGAAGTGAACCGGTTTTTTGCAGTTTCCATTTTTTGATGAAGGGAACTGGTTTTAACGCACCTAAAAGTTTTTTTGTCTACGAAGTGAACTAGTTTTTGCAGTTCCCAGTTTTTGATGAAGGGAACCGGTTTTTGCCGGTCTGAACTCGATATGAAGTGAACCAGTTTTTGCTAGTTTTTGTAGCTTTGGATGGGGACCCATGGCTTTTTGTATGACCCGAGCCCTCATAGGGGTTTAAATTTCAGCCTTGTTTGCAGTATTGCTGTAATGTTTAGGGATAGGTTGATAAATTTATAGGTTACATGTTATACTCTAGGCATATGATAGGCCCCTCTTGAATTGTAATTGAATACTTTCTAATGCTCTGCAAAAAAGATTAGAAAATCTGTTTGATGGCAACACACACAAGAGCACAAGAAACAAACGTTAGTGTTAGCAACAAAAGATTATCCTAAACAGGCATATTAAGAGAGATATTAAGCATGAAATAGAAAGCATATAAACATAGAATAAAATAGCTAATCAAGATGCTCATAGTTGCTCCTCCCTTGTTCCTCTCCTCTCCAAGTCCCAAAGGAGTGTAGCTCTCAGCTTTTAGCACTATCCATGGATGCCATATGGAGATTCAAGATGGTTGAATATGATAAGCAAATGCTATGCAAGTGTAGACAATGATGCTATGAAAAAGCTCTATGCTAATACCTGTATAACAACAATACTCTAATGCTTCCTCCTTTTGCTTGAGAAGAAGGGTTCTATTTATAGAAGAAATGGAGAAATGAAAGGTTAAGATTGAGTAATTTTAACAAGGGTTAGGATTGAAAGATATTCAATCCATGTGAGACTTTCAACCCAATCCCATGTTGACAAGTGTCACCATGAGGAGGTTTGAGAGGAGTGATAAGGAGCATTAAATGCTTGAGGGGACATGATGGTTACCCTAGTCAAAGAAATAAATGCTTTGAAGAGACACATGGGTTACATGAGGGTTAAGTTAGGGGTCAAAGTCCTTAACCATGGGTGCAAGTGGAATTAACCATTAATGGTCGTGTAAGAGCCATAAGTGGTTTGGAAGACTTTAGAGGTTAATTTGTTGAACACACAAAGCATTAATTGTTTTTCAAAGACTTTGGAGTCTTTGAGAAGTGACTCCAATTTGCTTAGGAATGTGACAATATTTAAGGGATGGATTAGGTTAGTTAGGAAGGGTTTAGAAGAATCTAGAAGGGGTTTAGGCATGCAAGTGGATTTTGTAGGAAAATGCAAGTGGGAGAAATTTTGGTATTTTCAATTAAAATAAAATCATTTATTTCAATTAAATGGTGTAATTTGCATTTGGATAAATATTTAAATAAATATTAATTTATTTAAATGAGAAAAAGGAAGATAAATCATTAAAATGCTTGAAGACATTGAGGGAAACCATTAAAGGCTTGAAGACTTTAAGGAAAACCATTAAAGTCTTAAGAAGACTTTAAGGGAAGCCATTAAGTTTGCAGACTTTAAAGCCATCAAGTTTGAAGACTTTAAGGGAAACCATTAAAGGCTTAAGAAGACTGTAGAAGGAAGCCATCAAGTTTGAAGACTTTAAAGCCATCAAGTTTGAAGACTTTAAGGGAAACCATTAAAGGTTTCAAGTGGGTGAGGATAAATAGGATTTTAAATAAATAATTTATTTAAAATAGTTGTGCAACTTGCTTTTGTAGAAAAATACAAGTGGGTGGAGGATAAAGGTGATTTAAATAAATTAATAAATTGTGCAACTTGCATTTGTAGGAAAATGCAAGTGGGTAGAGGATAAAGGTGATTTAAATAAATGTTAATTTATTTAAATGTGAGAGGTGGGATTTTGGGGGATTTAAATAAATATTAATTTATTTAAATGTGAGAGAATATTTAATTAAATAAATATGATTTATTTATTTAATGAATGGTCTGAATTTGGTTAAGTGAATTAAATCAAATAAATTGAATAATTTATTTAATTAATAGGAGAAGAGGGTTAAGATGAATTAATTAAATATATTAATTTAATTAATTATTAATTGATGGTTAAATAATCAAATAAATATTAAATATTCATTTAATTAAGTGGACAAATTTATGTGACTACATTTGCCCCTCTTTGAGACGGTGCAGTTTATCGTGTCGTTTCAAAGAAAGAAAAATAGGTGTGAAGAAATGCCCCATAAAATGTAAATTTAATGGGTGGTATGCCCCCTCGAGAGATGGGCCAATTTTTTTTTGAAAAATCGGACAATCTCTCGAAAAAGAATGAAAAGTGGAGGGGAGGTAGAATAGAAGAAATTAGAACTAATGATGAAAGAATGGGAGAAATTGGAGTGAATATGAAGAAACAACAAGCCAGCGAGTACCCTGAGGTCATGCAAGAGATACATAGCAGATGTAGTGTGGGGTTTGGATTGATGCGATACAATTGATCAAAATTGGTTGGACAATCTGGTGCAATTGGTTTAATTGCCCCGGTCAAGTCAAAGCGTGACAGTTGATGTCAGTTGGTCGCTTGGACATGATAAAGTCTGAGTAAGTGAATCAAAGTGACCTGATGTGACTTAGACAATTGATGTAATTGCCCGATGAAGTCAAGGTATATGAAGCAAAATACTCGGTGAGATATAGACAATTGATGTAATTGTCCATTGGATTGTGTTTGATTGGTTGATCAATTGATAGTGTGTGCATGGGATGGATGGTTGTGGGGAATCATGGCAACCCCGTTGAGACTAATTCATTGTGATAAATGCCTGATGTAGTCTAGGATTATCATAATCGATTACCTGTTGAGACCCGAAGATAATTGATCAGAGTATCTGTTGATAGTCTAGGTGTGTGGGAGTCGATGTATCTGTGTAGATAGAGTAACTGGCTTAATTTTGTGGATGAGTGAGGATGGGAAGCGATGAAGGGATTAGGATGATGTTGATGATCAAGATAGGGAGGGTGAGGGGGGATTTGATGTTAGATAGAAGATATGGAGGACTAGGACCGAGTCCTATGGAAGAAGATGAGTAAAATAGAGTATGCATTATTATGACTATGTATGCATGATATGCAACTATTATGAATGTATGGATGGGTGGAATGCAACGAAATGCAATATATATAGATGAGATGAGATGACGATCCATAGTGCTCTATTTTCATCATTGAGCTTTAAAATGTTGTAAGAAAATACAAGCAACTTGACATAAAGATTCAAGATGACATGTGTATTCCTTACATGAATTTTGATATAGCAAGTTAATACAAGCAACTTGATATAATGGATCAAGTTGACCTGAGTATTGCTTGCGGAACAGACAAGGATTATCTCCTTTCATGCATGACTTGGATCGTCCTCCTTGATCTTAGGCTGATCATATCCTGAGACAAGTGCATACCGTAGTAAGAGATAAAACCTTTATCCAGTTTGGATGAGGTAGGAGGAACCAAAGAAAGAGCATTGTACCTACAAACAAACAGTATATACATAAAGAATAAAGAATATGGATCCTTGGTAATGGTTCATGCTCATATGGTCGAGGTATACGCTGTAGTCAGCAAGCCGTAGTGATCTATGACTGCATTTTGCATAAGATCATGTAGCTTGGTGAACTTCCCACATAGACACCATTAGTACATGCCCCAGTACTTCATCGGAAATAATGTGCAAATGATACAAAACAATGCTGCAAGATCCTGATATAGATAAACGAACGATTGTACTCACAAATCAACCAAGTATTTGATAGCTTAACATAATTTTCTTGTCAAAAAAAATGTCACTTTTGTCTTTATTTTGGTAAGGAAGGATGCATCCTTGTTGAAGACAGTTTGATTGTTGATGTTGATTGTGTGGTTGATTGGTAAATGGTCATTGTGTGAGTAGTTTGTCAATGTTTATTTTGGTATCTGCATGGATGGGTATGTACAAGGTGTTGCCATGTTTTTGTGTGATTTTTCAATGGTTTTGTCGATGTTTTTGGATTTTGAATTGTTTTGAATGTTTTTGGTATTTTTGCGAGATATTTTTGAATGTTTTTGGATTTTTGATGATTGTTTGAATGAAGAACTTAATGAATCATAAGACAATGTAGAATCCACTTCCATCATTTAGATTTTTTAAGGGCATTGCCCCCAAGTTGGACATGATTTATGAAAAAGCGGGATGCCAAACGCATGAAGTACTTTCTTTGATTACAGATCAAATAACAAGCCATGGTTGATGGATGGATGGATGTATGTATGAAGTAGATGTGATCGCAACAAGTCTGAAAGACAATGGAGCCATAGCCTTTACGAGTGGTGCCTGTTTTCCAGGTTTTCACCATCGTACTTACCCAAGGTGCCACCGGAGTGGTTGTTCACCGTTTGGATGCATGATTTTTCTTTACTTTTTTGAATGTTTTTGTACTTTCTTCAGGACATTTTTTTGAATGTTTTTGGTATTTTCTGGTATGCAGGGGAGCCTGATGCCTTGTTCAGCTTAGGTATAAAACCGTTTGAGGTGCATGTTGTTAATTGGATCTGCGAGCGGTTCTCCTTCTGAAGTAGCCAACTGATATGCCCCGGACCCGAATACAACAGTGACAACATATGGGCCCAGCCAGTTTGATTCAAAATTGCCTTGATGTTCTTTGTTTGGTTGGTTGCGAGGATTCTCTCGAAGAACAAGATCACCTACCTCAAATGTACGAGGTTTAACTCGGTGATTGTAGCTTCTGCTCATGCGCTGCTGATAGGCTTTGAGGTGATTGTATGCAGCTTGTCGTTTCTCATCAAGTAACTCTAAGTCCTGAAGACGGGATACTCTGTAGGCTTCGTCATCGATGAGATTGTGCAAGGAAACTCGTAATGATGGTATCTCAACCTCAATAGGCAAGATAGCTTATGCACCATAGACCAATGAATAAGGAGTTGCACCTGTAGGGGTTCGAATGCTAGTTCGATATGCCCATAGTGCCGGATTTAGTTGAACATGCCAGTCACGGCCGACATCATTGACTGTCTTCTTTAGGATCCTCAATATGTTTTTATTGGATGCTTCAGCCTGACCATTGCCTTGTGGGTAATAGGGAGTGGAAAAGCGGTGTTGGATATGAAATTTCTCACAAAGTTCACGGACATCCTGATTTTTGAAAGGAAGACCGTTATCTGTGACGATGGACATGGGCACACCATACCGGCAAATGATGTAGTTGAGGATGAATGAGGCGATCTGCTTGCCGGTTACTTGGGTAAGTGGAACAACTTCGATCCACTTTGTGAAATATTCAGTGGCGGTAATAATGAATTTATGGCCATTGGATGAAGATGGATGAATCTTACCCACAAGGTCAAGACCCCATTGACAAAAAGGCCATGGTGTTGTGATTGGTTGTAGTTCTTGGGCTGGTGCATGTATCAGGTCACCATGAACTTGACATTTCTTGCACTTCCTGACAAAGTAGTAGGAATCTTTTTCCATAGATGGCCAATAGTATCCAGCTCGCAGGAGTTTCTTGGCTAATGACGGACCACTTGCATGGGTTCCACATATTCCTTCATGTACCTCTTCCAAAGCCTTTGTTATCTCACCTTGTTCCAGACATCGAAGGAGAGTACCATCAAGACCGCATCGGTATAGGGTTTCAGCAATAATGGTATATCGAGCAGTTTGGCGAATGAAGGTTTTACGTTGGTTATTCGATTGGTTGGGAGGAAGGGTGTGATCGCGAAGATAGGTGTAGAACTCACCATACCATGGGGATTCGGAACCGACAAGGCGACATATCGTTTCAAATTCAGGGATATCATAAGCGGGGATCCAAAGCTGTTCTACCAAGAATTCGTAGCGTGTTGAATTTTGTGGAAGATCTAGGAGAGATGCAATGGTAGCCATAGCGTCAGCAGCTCGATTCTGATCTCTTGGTATCTGCTCAAAAGTGATAGTAGTAAATGATGTCTTTAGATTGTCCACCATTTGCTTATATGGCATGAGTTTATCATCCTTGGTCTGATATTCATCTGTTGCTTGTCGAATGACTAGTTGTGAGTCACCATATACTTGCAGTTTTTGTAATTTCCATTGTATGGCTAGCCTGAGTCCTGTGATCAAGGCCTCATATTCTGCTATGTTGTTTGTGCATGGGAATGTGAGCCTGTAAGACTTCGGGATGCTATCACCTTGAGGTGTGATAAACAGAATGCCTGCCCCCGAGCCATGCCTAGTGTATGAACCATCAAAATATAATTTCCAGGGTTGTGTTTCTGTGATCATGAATATCTCTTCATCTGGAAAACTGGAAATGAGGGGATGATCGCCTATGAGTGGTGCATCGGCCAACTGATCTGCAATAACTTGCCCTTTGATAGCTTTACGGTCCACGTACTCAATGTCAAATTCACTTAGAATCATCACCCATTTGGCCAAGCGGCCTATCAATGCTGCTTTGCTGAGTAAATACTTGAGTGGATCAATCTTTGCAATGAGTTGTATCTTGTGTGTTAACAAATAGTGCCTCAGTTTAGTGGCTGCTAAGATTACTGCTAGGCAAGCTCACTCAATAGGTGTGTAATTGAGTTCATAGCCCACTAGTGTGCGAGAGATATAGTAAACAACACACTCTTTTCCTTCTACATTATGTTGTGCCAGTAGTACACCTAATGCTGTACTTGTTGCTGAGATATAGAGTAACAACGGTCTACTTGGATTTGGTGGCATCAGCAATGGTGGATTCATGAGATAGTCTTTAAGCGTCTGAAATGCTTGCTAGCATCGGGCATCCCACTGAAAGCGGATGTTCTTGTGTAGCAGGTGTGTAAATGGGTGACACTTATCAGCCAGTTGTGCAATGAATCCTCAGATGGATTGAAGCCGTCCTTGTAATGTCCTTAGCTGACTGATATTCTTTGGAGGTGGCATGTCCATGATTGCCTTAACCTTTGCTGGATTGACCTCAATGCCTTTGCTTGAGACAATGTATCCTAGAAGTTTCCCAGAGGTTACTCCAAAGACACATTTCTTTGGGTTGAGTCGAACATGATATTGTTCCAGTCTATCAAAGATTCTCTCTAATATGTCCAAATGACCTTCTCTAGTGAGTGATTTC
Organism: Cryptomeria japonica; assembly: GCF_030272615.1. Classification (NCBI taxonomy): domain Eukaryota; kingdom Viridiplantae; phylum Streptophyta; class Pinopsida; order Cupressales; family Cupressaceae; genus Cryptomeria; species Cryptomeria japonica. Next base: position 790,945,955 of record NC_081411.1, read on the forward strand.
GCTAATAAGTCATCAACATAATCTTCCATTATGGTATGCATCATATCATGAAAGATAGTAGTCATTGCTCGTTGATAGGTCGCTCCTGCATTCTTTAGACCGAAGGGCATTACATTCCAGCAATATGTGCCCCATGGACATGTGAAGGCTGTCTTATGTTGGTCCTCTGGTGCAATCTTTATTTGATTGTATCCTGAAAAACCATCCATGAGTGAAAGCATGGCATGTCCTGCTGTCAGATCCACTATGATGTCGATATTTGGTAGGGGGAAGTCATCCTTAGGACATGCCTTATTCAGATCTCTGAAGTCAGTACAAATGCGGATGCCCCCTTTTGGTTTGCCGACAAGCACAATGTTGGAGATCCATTCTGCATAATCAATTGGCCTAATGAAACCAACATCTAGGAGTTTCTTGAGTTTTGTTTTGACTAGCACTGCAATCTGGGGATGCATCTTACGAAGCTTTTGCTTGACAGGTTTGGCTCCTTCTGCTACGGTGAGGTGATGCATGACTAAATCAGGATCAAGCCTAGGCATGTCTGCATATGACCATGCAAAGTTGATCTGATGCTTCTGGAAGAACTCTATAAATTTAGGTTGTTCCTCTGGAGTGAGAAGAGATGCTAGATGTATGAGATAAGGATTTTCAGGAGTCCCCACATTGTATTCTTTGGTTTCCTCGATGAGAATCGTTGATCGTTCCTGTTGTGCATTAACAGGGAGAATGTCAAACCCTTCATCCTCAGGTGCCTCAGAGAGGTTTTCACCATTGGCTACGCTCTTTCTTTTTACTTTTATTGGATCAAACAGTGCCACAGTGTGGTTTTCACTGGAAGATCCATGTTTTATTGTTATATTTTTGCAGCTGAAAGGTTTGGCATCCGCCCCGAAGTATGCTGCGCTATTAAGTTTAATGGCGAATCCAACTTTGTGATCCCCGCTTGGTAGGTTATCCCTTAATTCCAAAAAGTCAATGATGGCCTCATCATTTTGGAAGAAGTCAAGGCATGGGGAATTTGGTTGGTTCCATTCGATGAGTTCAGGGTGGATAATGGGCATTACTTCATCGATTAGGTTAAGTGCGTTAGATGTATCAGTGGGGGTTAAGATGTTATGGTGAAGGCCGTTAATGGTACTCTCCCTGTCAGAATCAGGCGTAGGATGAGACGTAGGGTCTGTGGAAGATGTTTCCAGTTCAGGAACCCAAGTGGTCTTTATCTGTGCTTCTCCGTAAACAGGGATGTCTTTGCGTGGTGGAGGTGGTGATGTGTCTTCCTCATCTGAAGTATTAAGCTGTACCGAATCAAATTCCCATTCATGTGAGTTGGTCTCTGAATCACTTTCCAGCATCCGATTGCTATACCATACTGGGATGTCTTTTGAGTTAAACACTGCAGGTGTGATTGGTTGATGTACCTTTGTAGTGATCGATGCTACAGGAAGTATCAGCAGTGTTGACTCAGTGGCTTCTGCGGGAACTACTGGTACCATAGATGCTGCTGCGGGTTCTGATACAGTTGCTACTGCTAATGGTGCTATTGATGTTATTGTTGTTCCTGATGGGATCACTGGTTTGATTGGTGGAATGATTGGTATGGGTGATGGTTGTGTTGGGATTCCGAGCCTCGGTGGGGCAGTTGGGATGGTGTTTGATGCTGCTTTGATTATGAAAGGTGTCCTTTTTGCAGTAGGTGGACAAAATGGTTTGTTGGGTTTTCCTTTAAATTTGAGCTTAGGAAAGATCTCTTTTTCAAAGCCTAGGCCTGTGTTACCTTTGGGCTTTAATTCTGGCAGCAGAGGTTCATGTCGTCCTTGTTTGCAATATCCCAAAGCACTCTGACCATCATATCCCATTCTTTGCATAATGAGGAGGCCTTTGCCATACTGATCCGTAGGAAGTTTAACTTGTGGTAGATCAGTGGTGATGGGATCTTTATAGATCCATTTTGCTAAGTCCTCATCTTGGGTTTCTTCTTCTTGACTCTTTCCAAGGATGAAAGGCGTCAAAGCACATGTGGGCGTGATTAGTGGTTGCTTGAGTAACTGCTATGGTTTACCATGTGTTCTAGGAGAAGTGGGCATCTGTCCCACACAAAAGAGTTGACTCAAGTTGTATTCCCCAGGACCTTCCTCTGCTATCTTCATCTTAAGCTTTTCTTGCTTGGGTATAGTGGTGTTTGAACTGGCAAGAGAGGCAGGACTTATATATGATGTGGAGGAAATGGCTTCTCTATTATTAGGAATGGTAATCTCTGGTTGATGGCTGATATTATGGCAATATGCAAAGGGATTTGCATCGCCCAAGATTGTGATCTCTACACCGTTATGTGGGAACTTGATACATTGATGGTAGGTAGATGGAACAACTTGCATGGCATGTATCCAAGGTCTTCCTAACAATAGATTGTATGGCAGAGGAAGGTCCAGAACCTGACAGATGATGTGCTTTACCACGGGGCCCACTCGGATTGGTAGTACCACAGCTCCTTTGGATGAACACTCTGCATCATCATAGGCTTTGATTGTGATCTTCTTATGAGGATCCACTGATTCTACTGCATAGCCCAATGCTGTGACCAACTATAGTATACAAATATTCAGGCCTGCTCCATTATTGATCAAGACTCGCTTGATCCTATGCTGGTTGATAAAGCCTTCAATGTGTAGCGAAGCGTTATGAGGTTGCTGGAAGGAAGAGTTGTCACTTTCGGAAAAAGTGAGACAAGGTGATGACTTTAGACTTCCAACCATGGCTTGAAATTGGTCAGTATTCAGGTTTGCAGGGACTGACGCCTCTTGGAGTGCTTGATCCAAGACAGTTTTATGAGATGGCGATAGACACAAAAACTCTAAAATGGATATAAGCGTAGGGGTTTTGTCTAATTGTTCCACAAGATTGTACTGCTTTGGGATGGAGGTGGTGCCTTGTGGAGCTGCCTTTATGGTAACTTTGCCGCGACGCGTAACAACATTGCAATTTGAGTTGGGATTTTTGAAGGTTATAGTTGCAACTTGTTCATTGGCATCATACAGATGATTTACAATGTAATTATACACAGCCTGTGTATAATCAGTGGTATCAGTGCCTTGCCTAGAAGTGGAAGGACCCCTTTGATCTTGTGATGGAAGTGGATTTTTGAACATCAGATGATCATTATTTGTTGTTTTTGGGTCATGTCCTTCAATTTCAATTTCTCCTCGATCAATAAGATCCTGAATGAGATCTTTCAATCGGTGACAATTACTTGTCTTGTGCCCTCTTCCTTGATGGAATTCACAGTGTTCAGTATCTCTCCACCATGTCGGTTTGACCTGAGGCTCATAGTTTGATAGTTTAGGTAGAGTGACCAAATTTTGAGAAATGAGTTGTCGCAATACTGTTTCAATGGGTTCCCCTAAGGGAGTGTATGTGCGTTTCTGTTTTTGCTGACGAGGTCTAGGTTCATCATGAGATGTGATGCGACCTTGATTAGAAGGAACATTTGTGTTGTTTTGAGGTGGAGGATTTTGTCCTGCAAACCGAAGTGCATTTTGGATAGTCCGGGCATCCACAACCCCATCATTGACGATATTCTTGTTTTTATTCCAGAAGCTTGGTTTATCACTATTGAAGCGTGGGCGAGGACCATCCTTTGGTTCATTATAGATTTTGATGAGTCCTTTCTTGATGAGTGCCCGTTCACACTTCAAACCCTTGGTGATCATATCATTAAAAGAGTCCGTGTCTTTGACATCCAAGTGAAATTCCATTTCTTCGTTTAAGTTGGAAATGAATATTTCCACTAGTTCTCGTTCAGGTAATTGAAGAGAACGTCTGCTAGACATTTGGCGCCTTCGTTGCAGGAATACTGAGAATAGTTCACCTGGTTTTTGTTTGGTGTTGCACAGATCAGCCATGGTGATGTCGCGTTCAATGTTATGAGAGTAATGAGCGAGGAATTTTTGGATAAGTTCCTCAAATGTTCTAATGCCACCTGGTAGTCGGGAAAACCATGATGTGGTTGTTCCTCCCAAGATTTGGGGAAAATGGCGCATTAGGTATGTGTCTTCATATGCTACTTCGAGACAAGCGGAATGAAATTCTCGGACATGATCGCGGGGATCCCCCTTTCCTCTATATTTTTCAAATTTGGGTGTTTCAAATCCTCGTGGAAATGGTGGCATGTAAAGATTCCTATCAAAAGGATAGGGACAGATGTCATTGAGTGAGAATTGGTTAGTCTTGACACTACTATGAAGCTGTTGGGCGAGATTCTCGACTTGTTGCCGCAACATCTCCATTTCATTTGGAGGAAGAGATGGTGGGTTACCTCGAGGAATGTTATATCTGATGGGATCTCTACCTCTTTCCTCTTCATGGCGACTTTGTCTTTTTGATGCTTGTCTTAATTGGACAAGATCAAAGTCAGAGGGGAGTTTCGCTCCTTCTTGAGCGAGTCTTAAGAAGTGAGCATCTGCATTGCTCCTGAGTATTTCATCAAAAAGTCTGTTAAAGAGAGGGTTATGCTGAGCCCTTTCTATTATTGCAGGAGTGGGAGTACTTGGGTTTTCATCATCTACATTTCCTCCAAGTGCTTCTTGAAATTCATTGAGATTTTCCTCTTCTTCTTCTTCCATTTCTATTTCTCGTTGCCTTGACCGTGATCGAGTTTGGGCCATTTTGTTTACAAGCTTTTGTTGAAGTTGTGTGAAAATGATGATGAGTTTTTGATGAAATGAAAGATTGATGGTTGGTGAATTGTGTTGCACGTGGATCTCTAGCACCTTTAAGGTGGATGTAACCGAAATTCCTTCTTTGAATTGCTTGTTTGTTTGATAAGTTTTGATGTGATAAGGTGTAGAGAAATCTGAGATGTGTTACAGATTTTAACTACCTAGTAATGAGAGGATTCACTTATGAACTAGTTTTAACTTGTGTAGATGTGTCTCTTAGGATGAGCTTATCCTAGATGTAGAAACAATCTAAAAAGTGATGTGATGTGTTTGATTTCAAGCAATATCTAAAAGAGAACTTGGGACAAGAACCTCTTAATGTTTTGAGAGTTGGGACGGATTGATGATGAAGTGATGATGTATGAGTGAGATGATGGATGAAAATGTTTTCAACTTCAATAAAAACTTTGTGTTACAAATGGGACAAACTCTATCTCTTCCCTTTCGGGTGTTGGTGGTATTTCTCGAGCTGTGTTGTATGTGATACAGACGTTTGGGAAGAAGTTGGGATTAATCTTTCCTCCTTGGTTTTTGTGATAACTCAGAGCTCTATATTGCATAAAAGCTTTGCGGTTCAATGATTCGGAATCAAATTCGTTTGTTTTTCCTTGAAGGTAGAGACACATGTGACGCAGAAAGACTCTATGTGAGACAAAGATTTGTCTATTTATATAGAAGAATTTCCTCCTTTTGATCAAAGCCTTTGAGCTCAATGGTCTTCTTTTCAAGTTGATATTTTGATGACGCTTCTTCTTTTGCAAGATGTGAAGAATGGTCATAAAATTTGACTCTTTGTTGTTTGTACCTTGTTTTTGATGTTTTTGGTTGTTTTGACAGATGTTTGGTTGGATGAATACTTTGTTTTTGGGAAGTGATTTTCTGATTTTTCTTTGACAAGAAAACGAAGCAAGCACACAAACACAAGAATGTTGCCTAAAAGGCACAAATGAGTATGGGTCTAGATCAACCCAATCCTTGGACTTGTATATGACCTTTCCTTTAGATGTATTTTAAGGTGTATTTCCAAAGCCTGAAGTCGGCTCAATTTGTACTTGGTCTTTAAAACGAACACACTTCAAACACTTTTTATCCCTAAGGTCAAATGGCCAGTTGTGATAAATTTAGCCCACATCTTGATATTTCTTCGACTTTGGTACTACATACCTTATGAATCCTGCCGTGGCAGGTAAGGATGTGATATACTAAGTCTTGCACGAGCCTAACAAATAGATGATCCCTATGATGGGGGAGTCACCACTTTTATCAAACCACAAGTGACTTTTCAAAAAGCTATGTTTCTACTCAAAGAAATATGTATGGTGAGTATCTTGGGAGCAAAACCATCTATGCTCTTGCACTAAATTATATCGCAAATATCCTCAATCAATAGAATGGGTGGGCTACTACTAAAAGGTGTTTAGTCATGTTTGATGTTTTTGGACATAAGTTCATTCTGCAGTGACTCACTTAAGAGCATTGTAACTGGTGGTGGGGCCCATTTGTCCTTTCGGCCAGTTACACTGTAGGAACAGCTATACCCAAGGCTACAGCTTTTGTTCACACCTGATTTCTATAGCGGCTCGAAGGATTTACCGCCCAAGGTCGTTCCCAAGAGTATCGATCCCTTGGCAGGCCTCTCTTAAAAAGATAAAATTTTGAGTGTTACTAACACTTTTCTCTTGCACCTAGGACCACGAAAGCCAAGGGAGAGGATAGTGTGTGTTAGAAGTAGGACCACTCGACCAACTTTTTGCACAAGTGTGCCAAGCATGAAAAATACTTGTTCTTTTTAATTTGTCATTGCAATGTGATCTAACTATTTGGAGATGTTGCTCCAACAGTCACGGTGTTCTTTTTAACTTCAAAGGCAAAATATTTTGTAAACTAGGAACTTTGAAATCCTAGTCAACTGAATTGAAAACACGTCTTGCTTGAAGTAAAATTGTTTTTGAGCTTGAAGGAAAAATGACTTGTTCTTTTTAGATTGCCCAAAACAAAGTGTTGATTGTAAATTTCTTTTAAGTTGATGCAAGAAAATAAATTTTGTTTTGTTGATTTTAAGCACCAAAACGAAGTTTGTTTCCTAACTTGCAAGAAATAAAGTTGTTTTGTATAAGTTTGTGGTTCTTTTTACCTTGGAACAATGAAATTCTTTTTAAGAGCCCCCAAAAAATGTGTGATTCTTTTTTTAAAAGCCCAAATTTGAAATGTGAAGTTAATTTTAAACCAAAATAAAAAGTGAATTCATTTTTAAAACCAACTTCAAAAACAAGTTAGTAAAAAAAATAAATCTACTTTTTAATCTAATTTAAATCTGCACAAAAGAGAAAAATAGTTAGTAAAATCTGCCTATTTGGTGGGCTTCTACAAGCCTAATTTTTTTTTTTGGGTTTTTTTTTTGTTACAAGGTGATTTGTACAACGTTTTGTTACAATAGCACTAGTCTGCGTTTGAACAGAAGCACTATTTAACATAAATGCACTAAAAGAAAGGGAAAGACAGAGAAGGCAAAAGCACTGAAACAGGGTGAATAGCGCCAAAATAATGTCAAACGCACCAAAACAGTGTCAAAAGCGCAACCTGTGTGACATTTTCAACATTCAAACATGTTATTGGTTTAAAAAAAAAAGTTGATCTTTTTGGTGTTTGGATTCACGTCGGGTTCACCAAATGATGCTCTGCAAAAAGGATTAGAAAATCTGTTTGATGGCAACACACACAAGAGCACAAGAAACAAATGTTAGTGTTAGCAACAAAAGATTATCCTAAACAGGCATATCAAGAGAGATATTAAGCATGAAATAGAAAACATATAAACATAGAATAAAATAGCTAATCAAGATGCTCATAGTTGCTCCTCCCTTGTTCCTCTCCTCTCCAAGTCCCAAATGAGTGTAGCTCTCAGCTTTTAGCACTATCCATGGATGCCATATGGAGATTCAAGATGGTTGAATATGATAAGCAAATGCTATGCAAGTGTAGACAATGATGCTATGAAAAAGCTCTATGCTAATACCTGTATAACAACAATACTCTAATGCTTCCTCCTTTTGCTTGAGGAGAAGGGTTCTATTTATAGAAGAAATGGAGAAATGAAGGGTTAAGATTGAGTAATTTTAACAAGGGTTAGGATTGAAAGATATTCAATCCATGTGAGACTTTCAACCCAATCCCATGTTGACAAGTGTCACCATGAGGAGGTTTGAGAGGAGTGATAAGGAGCATTAAATGCTTGAGGGGACATGATGGTTACCCTAGTCAAAGAAATAAATGCTTTGAAGAGACACATGGGTTACATGAGGGTTAAGTTAGGGGTCAAAGTCCTTAACCATGGGTGCAAGTGGAATTAACCATTAATGGTCATGTAAGAGCCATAAGTGGTTTGGAAGACTTTAGAGGTTAATTTGTTGAACACACAAAGCATTAATTATTTTTCAAAGACTTTGGAGTCTTTGAGAAGTGACTCCAATTTGCTTAGGAATGTGACAATATTTAAGGGATGGATTAGGTTAATTAGGAAGGGTTTAGAAGAATCTAGAAGGGGTTTAGGCATGCAAGTGGATTTGGTAAGAAAATGCAAGTGGGAGAAATTTTGGTATTTTCAATTAAAATAAAATCATTTATTTCAATTAAATGGTGTAATTTGCATTTAGATAAATATTCAAATAAATATTAATTTATTTAAATGAGAAAAAGGAAGATAAATCATTAAAATGCTTGAAGACTTTGAAGGAAACCATTAAAGGCTTGAAGACTTTAAGGAAAACCATTAAAGTCTTAAGAAGACTTTAAGGGAAGCCATTAAGTTTGAAGACTTTAAAGCCATCAAGTTTGAAGACTTTAAGGGAAACCATTAAAGGCTTAAGAAGACTATAGAAGGAAACCATCAAGTTTGAAGACTTTAAAGCCATCAAGTTTGAAGACTTTAAGGGAAACCATTAAAGGTTTCAAGTGGGCGAGGATAAATAGGATTTTAAATAAATAATTTATTTAAAATAGTTGTGCAACTTGCTTTTGTAGGAAAATACAAGTGGGTGGAGGATAAAGGTGATTTAAATAAATTATTTATTTAAAATAATTGTGCAACTTGCATTTGTAGGAAAATGCAAGTGGGTAGAGGATAAAGGTGATTTAAATAAATGTTAATTTATTTAAATGTGAGAGGTGGGATTTTGGGGGATTTAAATAAATATTAATTTATTTAAATGTGAGAGAATATTTAATTAAATAAATATGATTTATTTATTTAATTAATGGTCTGAATTTGGTTAAGTGAATTAAATCAAATAAATTGAATAATTTATTTAATTAATAGGAGAAGAGGGTTAAGATGAATTAATTAAATATATTAATTTAACTAATTATTAATTGATGGTTAAATAATCAAATAAATATTAAATATTCATTTAGTTAAGTGGACAAATTTATGTGACTACACTTTCATATATTAATCAATAAAAAATCAATATTACCGAACAAAAAAAATAATGCTGAATGAATCACTCTTATGAAGAACTTTTATAATGGGTGTGTACAAAATCTAGAGAAATTGATAAAAGAGATGCCTTTGAGTTGTGGAGTGTTAGCAAGAAAATGCTAAGCCACAAAATTTACTAATAAAAAGAAAATATAATAAAATGAATAAATTTTTGTACCCTTTTGTGAATAATGAACGAGAGAGGCCCACACGATGTCCCTAACCCTTCTATTTTTTTCCTAAAATGTTAAAACTTCTTGCACACCCATAGAGTTTTAAACATATTTGCTTATAAAGCATTTTTTCTCTTCTTCATGGCCATCACTGGGTGCTAGGGCTTTAGTCTTGTTCTTCTTATTCTTCTTTATTTTATTTTCCCCTTCATTATTCTTTTCTCTTTCCCATTTTTTTTTATCTATATAGATTTTTTATAGACAACAAAGTCATTGGAAGAGTTGCTTATGATTAAAAGTTTTTATCAATTGACATACTAAAATAGGTTAGCCTAAACCTATCATAAAAGTGTTGGCCATTTGGAGGAATTGATTATGTGTTGCATTGATGCCAACACTAGCTGTTTGGATGCTTTACTGGCACCCTTATGGTTCCGGTAGGATGAGTGGTTTTCTAGTTGGTTTGGATCCGACATGATTTGGTAGGCTCTAATATAGTTTGGTTATAGAATTGGCTTATTCATGATACTCATGTTCATATTTAGTAAGTTGGTTTTGGTTTGGTGATCGGATGCTATCCTGTTTGCTTAGAAGCTTGGCTTCTGGTTCTAGCGAGGGTTTCATCGGCAGAGCTTTTGATGAATATCTTTGATGAAATGCATAAGTGGTGTTGGTACAACTTCTGGTGGAGTTTTAGGATGTTGATGGTGATCATGTTCAAGACTTGGCGGGTGGAGATCATTGATGTAACGTGTGGACCTATACTGGGTATCGGTTGATCTAGGTTATGGACCGACTTTAATGTAACGTGTGGTTTGGACCTCTCGATGTGTTTCTGGGATGTCTTATGTGTTGAATATTATTTGTTTGGTCTAAGGCCGACATGGTTTGTAATTATGTAATTGGTTTATTGTCCGGTGGCCGACCTGATTATTTATGGTCGAGGGTTTGTATATATAGATGTAAGATCTCATTGTAGATCATAATATATGGTAGAGATCATGGTTATGGAAAGGGAAGTAATGTGCAAATAATGTAATATCAATTAGGCAACACATTTGGTTGATCATTAGAGATCGAATTGGGTTTATGTAAGAGGATTTAGTCCTCTGGTATTGAGCTTAACCGAAATTGTACTCAGGCATAGGAGATGCTATCTTTTGCAATTCAACACTTCTTTGGATTGTAGTATGGATTTCTATGTAGTCAGTGAGGCTCCTTTTGTAATGAGCAGTGTGCTCTAGGTTGTTGGTCTTCCTGCAAGTGCAGACCCCTCAATTGTAATTCGCATAATTACTGGCAGAAGTATTATCTTATTGTGGGTAGGCTTCCCACCGTGGTTTTTCCCTTTACCAAGTTTCCACGTATAAATATTGGTGTCATGTGGATGGTATTTATTTTGTGATTATTGTTTATGCTTAATTGGTTTAACTGCCATTCTGATATTAATGTTTTAGGTTTCGGTATTAAAGTTTTAAGTGCTAATAGTTCCGGTAATCTGTGACAATTGATTCACCCCCCACTCTTAGTTGTCTTCCAGTTATTTGAACTGTCTAACAATTGGTATTAGAGCTTTGGTTCTCTTTGCAGAAAGCTTAACTGCTTGAGGAAGATCCTATGGCGACTAACAGTTCAAGTTCATCCAGTTCATCTGGAGCTATCTTTCAGAGAGATATTCTGAGGCTTGATGGAACAAATTACATAGTATGGAAGATTCAGATGGAGACTCATCTGAGATGTCTTGGCAAGGAGATTTGGGAGATCACACAGAATGGTGTCACACCTTATAATCCGACATCTGGCAATCCTCCTCTGGCAAACCTGGACAAGGAGATTGAGAATGATTGTAGAGTAAGAGAAACCCTCTTGTGTGCACTTTCTGATCAACAAATAATAGGATTAACTGACAAATCATCTGGAAAGACTATATGGGATAAGTTGGAGACTCTTAATGAAGGTGACCCTACAGTGAAGATTGCTAAACTTGATGGCTACCTGGTGAGATATGAAAACCTGAAGATGGAAGAAGATGAAAGGATTACTGCATTCATGGAAAAGGTAAATGAGATTGTTATGTGAATTCAATGTTGTGGTATAACTCTGAGCGAAGATGAAATTGTTTCTAAAGTTTCTAGAGCCCTACCACCGACTTATAAGATGAAGGCTACTGCTATTAATGAGTTGAGAATAATGGTTAATACAACTGTCAACAGAGATACTTTGGTTGGGAAACTATCTGCTTTTGAGCTTGAAGAATTTGGACCTTCTGGAGCTATGAAGACTGAGCCTCCTTTTCATGCATCTACATCTACAACCTGTAAGCAAGATTGGAAAGCTTTATATGCAAAGAAATTGGAAGATACGAAGAGAGAAGATGATGAGTTTGAGAAACTTGAAGCACTATTTGCTAGAAGAGTACCTAAAGGATCGGTATGAAGTAAGTATGAAGGAAAAGAACCTTTAAAATGTTTTGCATGTAATAAGATTGGTCATTTTGCATCTAGATGTCCTAAAAGGAATTCAGTATTTGAAGAAAGAGTTAGAAGATCATTTAAGCCTAACCCTGGATATCAGAACAAGTATAAGTACATGAAAAACATAGCCAAATCATGCTACATAGCGGATGAGGAAGGCATTACTGATTCTGATGATGAACCGGCAGAAGACTCTGCTAGTGGTTCCGACAATGGGAAGGAATGGGTGTTCCTGGCTATCAAGGAAGATGTTCCGACATTGGAAGAAAATGTATCTGAAGAGAAGGAATTTGCTGCTAAAATTGAAGACAAGGATGAATGGGTAATTGACAGTGGTTGTTCACATCATATGACTGGAGATTAAGGGAAGTTTCTATCTTTGCAAGAATTTGATGGTGGTCTAGTTAGATTTGGAAATGACAAATCATGTATGATCAAAGGAAAAGAACTATATCATTGGATGGTAAGAACAATACTGACAATGTTTATTACGTTGAAGGTTTAAGGCATAATCTTTTGAGTGTAGGACAATTGGTGGATAAGGGATTTCAATTAGAGATCAAGGATGGAAAATGCAAAATCATTACCAGATCTGGTTTGGATATACATTCAACATAGTACATATCAAAGGAGAAACTGGTAAGACACCTTATGAATTATGGTTTGGCAATACACCTACAGTTAAGTATTTTAGAATCTTTGGTAGTAAATTTTATATCAGGAGAGATGATATCATTGGAAAATTTGATCCTAGATGTGATGAAGGAATATTTCTTGGTTATTCTAATTAAAGCAAGTCATATATATGTTATAACAAGAGATTGCAGAGAATTATGGAGAGTGCTAATGTTAAAGTAGATGAGCTGAACAAAAGTCAAATCAGAGTTTATGAAAAGGAACTGGTGGTGGAAATGATTATATCTGAACCAGTAGCACCTTTATCGGAACAGAGTGTTGAACTAGTTACTCTGGCAGTATCAGAGAATTCTATAGTAACTGAAGAACCGAGAAGAGGAATAGAGAATTAGAGGACTCCTAGGTATGTGAGATTGAATCATTTAGAAGATCAGATCATTAGGGATAAGAACAATGGAGTAATGGCAGGAAGAAGATTGGAAACTAATGAGGTATGTTTAGTTTTAGAAGTTGAACCGGTATCAGTAATTGAGGCATGTAAAGATGAATATTGGTTGAAAGCTATGGAAGAAGAATTAGATCAGATTGAGAAAAATAACACATGAACTTTGGTTCCCTGACCTAAAAATAAGAATGTTATTGGAACTAAATGGGTTTTCAGGAATAAATTGAATGAGGATGGTTAAGTTATAAGGAATAAGGCTATATTGGTTCGTAAAGGATATTCTAAGAAGGAAGGAATTGATTATGGAGAGACTTTTGCATCTATAGCTAGGATTGAAGTTGTAAGATTATTTCTTGCCTATGCTGCTTATAAAAACTATAAGGTTTATCAAATGGATATTAACTGTGCATTTTTGAATGGGCATCTTGACGAGGAAGTTTATATTGAGCAACCTGATGGTTTTTCACTATCAGATGATACAAACATGGTTTGCAGGTTAAGGAAAGCTTTATATGGATTGAAACAAGCACCTAGAGCTTGGTATGCAAGGTTGGATAAATATATTTTGAAGCTTGGTTGTGCTAAGGGTAATGCTGACAGTAATTTATATTATAAAATCACTGATCATGATATACCGATTATTGAAGTATTTGTTGATGACATTATTTTTGGAGGTGAAGATAAGTTATGTATAGAATTTTCTAAGAATACAGAGAAAGAGTTTGAGATGTCTATGATTGGAGAGATGAAATTTTTCTTAGGTTTACATATTACTCAGATTGACAAAGGTATTTTCATTTGTCAAACTAATTATGCTAAGGAATTGTTGAAGAAATTTGGTATGAGAGATTCTAAACCGGTAAGTACTCCTATGGTTACAAGTGAGAAATTGACAAGAAAAGATGTTTCTGCACTGGTAAATCCTACAAGATACAAATATATAATTGGAGGTTTGCTTTATTTGACTCAGACTAGGCCTGACATAATGAATGTTGTTTATATTGTTTCAAGATTTCAAAGTGATCCTAGAGAAAATCATGAGAGTACGGTGAAAAGGATTTTTAGATACTTGCAAGGTACATCAGAATATGGTTTGTGGTACCCCAAGAAAGATGACTTTACTTTATGTGCATATATAGATGCTGATTGGGATGGAGATGTTGATGACCGAAAAAGTACTTCCGGTGGAGCTTTCTTTCTTGGAAAGAAGTTGGTTTCATGGATCAGCAAGAAACAATCATGTACTTCTTTATCTACTGCTGAAGCTGAGTATGTTGTTGCTGCTACTAACTATACATAAGTTATATGGATGAAGCAAATGTTGAAGGATATAAAGGTGGATTGTGATGCATCGGTAGTTATTCACTGTGATAACTTTGCTGCTATTGATATATCAAAGAATCCGGTATTTCATTCTAAGACAAAGCACATATCTATTAAGTACAACTTTTGGAAGGAAAAAGTGGAAGCAAATGAAGTTAGACTGGTTTATGTGAACACTAAAGAATAGATTGCAGATATTTTCACTAAACCTTTGCCTAAGGAATTGTTTGAGTACCTGAGAGACAGATTGGGAGTTTCAGCCCCTCTGGTAGAGACTTGATTGATGCGATTTGTCATCAGTCTGGTATGCATTATTAGAGATATTATTCATTTCGACATTGATGTGGGGATGATACTGCTCAGGGGGAGTAGTTAGATTTCAGTCTCAGTGGTTTGTGTTTTTGCTTTGATATTTATGTCAGATTTCTGGCATTGATGTCAAAGGGGGAGAGATATTGATGTGAAAAATAAAAAGTAAAGGGGAGAGATATTGATAGGGGGAGAGATTCAAAGCTTTACAAAGATATCATTCATAGGGGGAGTTTGGTCTTTGTTTCAGAACTTCATTGCTACATATGTATGTGGGAGATTGTTGGTTGTCTTCCATTGGGGGAGACTTGTTTGACATTTCTTGGTACTTAGATGTTTTTCACATCTAGTGTTGCCATCAATGCCAAAGGGGAAGATTGTTGTCCATTTGGAGGAATTGATTATGTGTTGCATTGATGTTTTGTCATTGATGCCAACACTAGTTGTTTGGATGCTTTACCAACACCCTTCTAGTCCCAGTAGGATGAGTGGTTTTCTGGTAAGTTTGGATCTGGCATGATCCGGTAGGCTCAAGTATAGTTTGGTTATGGAAATGGCTTATTCATGATACTCATGTTCATATTTAGTAAGTTAGTTTTGGTCTGGTGATCGGACGCTATCCTGTTTGCTTAGAAGCTTGGCTTCTGGTTCCAACGAGGGTTTCATCGGCAGAGCTTTTGATGAAGTTCTTTGATGAAATGCATAAGTGGTGTTGGTGTTGCTCCTGGTGGAGTTTCAAGATGCTAGTGATGATCATGTTCAAGACTTGGCAGATGGAGATCATTGTTGTAACATGTGGACCTATACTGGGTCATGGTTGATCTAGGTTATGGACCGAATTTAATGTAACGTGTAGTTTGGACCTCTCGTTGTGTTTCTAGGATGTCTTATGTGTTGGATATTATTTGTTTGGTCTAAGGCCAACATTGTTTGTAATTATGTAATTGGTTTATTGTCTGGTGGCCGACCTGATTGTTTATGGTCGAGGGTTTGTATATATAGATGTAAGATCTTATTGTAGATCATAAAATATGGTAGAGATCATGGTTATGGAAAGGGAAGTAATGTGCGAATAATGTAATATCATTCAGGCAGAGGATTTGGTTGATCATTGGAGATCAAATTGGGTTAATGTAATGGATTTAGTCCTCCGATATTGAGATTAACCAGAGCTGTACTCAGGCATAGGAGATGCTATCTTTTGTAGTTCAACACTTCTCTGGATTGTAGTATGGATTTCTATGTAGTTAGTGAGGCTCCTTTTGTGATGAGCAGTGCACTCTAGGCTGTTGGCCTTCCTGCAATTGCAGGGCCCTCAATTGTAATTCACATACTTACTGCAGAAGTATTATTTGATTGTGGGTAGGCTTCCCACTATGATTTTTCCCTTTACAGGGTTTCCACGTATAAATCTTGGTGTCATATGGATGGTATTTATTATGTGATTATTGTTTATGCTTAATTGGTTTAACTGTTATTTCGGTGTTAATGTTTTGGGTTCCAGGATTAAAGTTTTAAGTCCTAATAGTTTCAGTAATCTATGACAACTGATTCACCCCCCCTCTCAGTTGTCTTCCGGTTATTTGAAATGTCTAATAGAAAGCACTTCCATCTTCTCCAATTTTTCAATATTTTGTGGCAATTTGACCTTAGGTTCACTATTATCTAGAATCTATATTTTTTGCTTTGAAATCTCCATTCTAGAAGCTAGTTGATCTGATCTAGAGCACAAATGAGTTCTCCTTCCAAATTAATTTATGGAACATTTCATCATACTCCTCTTTTAAACCCATCTCTTCTTTTCTTTCACTCACAAAAGCATCTTCTCTTTCAAAGATATTGTTGACATTTCATGTCACCCTTAATCTATCGACCATAACCAATCTAAGACATCTTCAATGGTTTAAACCCTTCTACATTTGACCTAAGGTCTAAAACCCTAAACCCCTAATCTTCGTGCCTTGGCCTTTCAACCTAGTTCTATTTTCATAATGACTTGCTCAAATAGTCAAATCACTTAAGCATCATTGGCTAGAGGCCCCCCCAAAACATCGTTCATCGACCTCTCATTACCCGCTGCCAATTTCCTTGTTAAATTTGTTTGGGCACATGAAAATTTGAATCACTTAAGTGATTAGTGCTCCATAGATGTGTAGGTAGAAAATAAGCTTAAAAAATGGACCTACGAAGCTATGGAGGAAGTGGTGTGTAAATATTTAATGCATTCCACTCTGCAAGTAAGACTTTTGGTTGACTTTGGGGACCTATGGAGCTGCGAGTGACAAATGGTAACTGACAAAGTGAAAATTTTTAACACATAATGTATTCTTCAACTATGTAAGTAGCAATTGTAGTTGGTAAAATAACCTCCAAAGTTGTAGAGAGGTGGAAATAAAGCATGTTAGATGGTGAGTTACCTCGTAGGTCCACAAATGGTAACAAATGAGTAAAAGGCGACCTAAGAAGTTGCAGAGTAAGGGGCATGCAAAGTGATGTGTTACTCCATAGTTACACAAGTAACAAAATGAAAAGGAAAATGCATTTGTAGAACTACAGAGTATACTTAAGGAAAATGGTGGGCTCCTCGCTCGAACTCGACCGTTCATTTCACATGCAGTTGTAGATCAACATGATGTTTTAATCACTCGTTATGAAGACTTCCACTACACATCTAGACCTTTCATTTTCATGCGAGGACCAAATCTGATGGCTCACATTCAAACCTAAATTGAACGTTCGAATTCAAACGGATTCCCGGGGGTTGTTATCGACTAGCAGGTCGACATTTAATTCTGACTTTGTTGGCGGTTTAAATCCGATCTGATCCTATTCCAACCACTTTCAACCAATGCAAGAGGATTTCAATTAATTTTTTCACACTATGAGGACATTTCTTAAGGCTATCAACGCCCATTTATTACATGTAGAAGACTTTCACGTCCCAATAAAGCACAATCAGATGCCATCCTTGTGACAGAGCTACTTGGATTTTGAGGTGTTCTAACTGCATCAATGCCTTCTTTTTGTCCTTTTATGCATGAGAGGACTTGTTCTAGCACGCAAGCTGTATACACATAAAAATGGCTATGATTAATTAAATAAATATTTTATATTTATTTAATAATTATTCTTCTATTAAATAGTTAATTTGAAAAGATTAATTTATTTAATTCATTTCATGTCTTTCTATTAATTAATTTAATTGAAATATTTTCTTTATTAATTCATTTATCCTTTTCTTCTAATCAATTAATAAAATATCTAATATTTAATTATTCCTCAAACAATTAAATATCTAATATTCAATGGTTATTCTTCTATCCTATAGTCTCAAATATTAAATAATTTCTTAATTATTTAACCCCTTTTCCAACTCATCTTCCATCTCCACTTCATCTTTCCTTTGCCAACTCATCCATCATGTGGTTAAATCAATTTAACAAAATTAAAATAAATAAACATTTATTAGCCACTCATATCCAACTTCCAAAAGAAATGAAATATTGTGTATGTACACATATTTCTTAACCTTCTTCTATTTTCTCTCCAACATCCTTATATCTTAGGAAGGACTTGAGTCCACTTGTCCTCTCATGCGTAAATCTTCTCCAACCATCCCTATATTCCCTTAGTCAGCAACCCAACCAAGGTGAGATAAGTGACACTTGTCTTCTCCTTCCCCCTTTCTCTCAACCTTCACCTTTGCTCACAGCTATCCAAATCTGCAGATCTGATTACGATCGTTGATCTAGGCCACATCATCTTATCCTCTCAAAGTCTATAAAAGTGGGAGTTTGAGTTGAGAAAGAGTTAGTTTTCAAGTGAGTTTTCAAGTTACCAATTTGAGAAAACTTATGCATCCATGAGTTTTAATCTTGAAGCAATTTAGCATAATCATTTAGCATAAATCATTTGCATTGCATATCATGGTATCAATTGACTATTAGTTATCAGTCCATTCTTCATATGCCATCTTGGAAGCTATCAATGCTTGTCTAAGAGCACATCATCTGCAACCAAGAACAGTGGAGTTAGGACACAATGAGACTTAAATCATGAAGGTAAAATAATATGGTTTTTATTTTAATATTCATTTCATGTAGTTTCATTGGTTGAGTTTGGATTTCCTGTAGCATTTCCTTTGTATTTTTTGAAACTAACATGTTGCAGGTAGTATTCTGATGATGAAATTCAAGTCGACACACAAGCAATCAAATCTTTGATCTAATTCATGTATTATGTTCTTGTTGTAACCTGACCCTAGTCGGTTAGGGTTTTTTGAGTTAAATGCCTAATTAGAGTCATGCCTACACTATAAAGGCAACCCATTTAACATATTTTCAGGGTTCTTTCCCCTTTTCTCTTATAGAAATTTCTTCTGTAACTATAATTTTGCTTTGCCTTTACATCAATAGAATTATTTGTTTTACCTCTTTTAAATTCAAACACCTTGTGTAATCTATCTTACCTTTCTATTTGAATGCATTTTTCTCTATTCTAGAATTTGTAATTGTGTTAACATCTTTGTAGGTGATGTCTGTGAATTACTTTCATTCCTCCCATCACCTTACAAGATCCTAACCTTTGCATATATCCTTGGGACTTGATTGGAATGGAGAATTTGTGTATGTTTGGGTAATTTTATGTATGGCTTGTGCATTCATAGGTAGGGGAAGACCGATTTCAATCTTGGTGCATCACCTATTTTACTTTTTTGCACTCCTCCCCTTTTCTCTGGAAATTAGTAAAATAAGTTTAGGATTGGACTTTATAGGTGTTTAGTTGGTTTAACACTGCACCTTGATTGGAAAGGAAGTCGACCTTCTCTGGAGATTCAACCTCACATGCGCAAGGTCCCACACTTGGAGGTTGTTTCCATGTTTCACAAGGTTGTCTAAGTTGATAGCTCAAGCAAGGGTGCAAAATTTTGTGACAACAAATATCATCTTTTATTTTTGTTGCCATGTGTGTTCCATTTGTCATCCCATCACTTTTGCTTGCTTCTTTGTCATCACTTGCATAATTTGTTTTTTTGGTTCTTTTTTATTATAATTATTTACTTAGTATTTCATTTTCTTCTTTCCATGTGTGCTCTTGGGGTCTATCTTCTAGTGGTTACACTATTTTCAAAGGAACTCACTTTGATACTAACTCATGAGAACACAATTATACTAAGTGGCGGGAGGTGAATTAATATAGTATAATATTTTACTTTTTAACTTAACAACTAGAAGAAAATAAATTTCAAAATATCATTCACATGATATGTATTAGGAATGTGAAGTCCAATGATCACATGACCTTTTGGCTTCTCCCAACTCTTCATTTGATCATTGCATATGATTGTATAAATGGACGTGCACAATCCATGTATGGTGTATTGGATATTGGTTAATACAAGATAGTTCCCCGCTTTCCTCTGGATGTAGCCAAATTGGTGAACCACATTAAATTCTTGGGTCTATGTGTAATTTTGGGTTCTTAATTTGTCTAATTATTTAACAATATATAGCAATTATGCAACATAAGTAGAACACATGATTTCCATGGAAACATTTACAAGAGAAAACCATAGCAAAATCTTTCTTATATTAAGTTGTCATACAAAATTCATAGTCACCAACCCACAGGATACACCAATCCCCTCAATGCATAGGTACCAACATACTAGAGACACCAATCCCCATAATTTGTAGACACCAACCTATTGAAGGCACCAACCCCCACAACTAAGCACCAACTTATCAAGAGACACCATTTCTCTTGTAGGAAGCACCAACTTCCAAAACAAAGTTCATGGATGATGGTAAAATTCTTTTTCTTTCATATATCTCTCATGAATATTTCATACCCACAATCTTCTCATAAAATCTAGTATAACATCTTCAACAATCTGCTCATAACTCTACTATAACATCTTAAAAAATCTGCTCTTAATGTCTTCATACATTTTCTCACTATTTGGAATGATATTACATTAAACTCTCTTAATTTTCACACCTCGCATTCATCTCTTTATACTAATTCAATATACCTCTTCACCAGGAGAGGTGACCCTTCATAAGTCTGTAATATTCTTCATATTTAATTTTGTTATGTTGTAATAAATCAGAATGGTATTTCCTTGTTTCTTACCTTATTTGCCTTCACTCAGCTTATATTTATAGACATATCACACCCTTATGAGGAGAGGTATCTCTTTGAAAAGAGAACCTTTTAAATTGACATGACTTTTTGTAACCACTCCTTAGTGTTGATCATTGTCATTAGACACTTTTAAAAGACTTTCTTGAAGATAATTATTGCCTTTGTAATATTATAATTGTTGCTCATTTTTTTCTAATACATTATCTTTCAACAATATTCATTGTCTTTATAATGTTGCACTTTATATAGTATTTGCTTCACTTATGAATAACTAATGAACATCATTATTGTTGCATTCTATTTTATTTTAATATATTGTATACTTACATTATTTTACTTGTGTGATCTACTATATGTTTATATATAAACATCAATATGGGAGTCAACCATGTTTGCTCAGGGTAAAATAATTCGATTCTAAATCTCCAACGTAGATGCTACAACTTAGTAGGTCAGACAACATTGATACAAAACTTTCTTCACAAAAAAAATTCTTTACAATTTCTTTGGCATGTCAAGTAGTGGCCTTTGGCCTTTCAAACCTTGTTAGCAATTTCTCAGGATTTTGACATCAATGACAATATTGCTTTAA